>NC_056748.1:619182714-619421909 GCF_019279795.1 Protopterus annectens | reverse complement strand
ATTTGGGTTCTTATGTTACTATCTTTCTTTAATTGCTATCCACTTCTCTGGTTGATAAAAATATGCCTCACTTGTATATAAAACTAGAGAGACTAAAAACATTTCAACCTCTTGTACCTTGCTATCCACATCCATATAACGGAGCTTCCAATTTCTCAGTTTTTGTACTATCTTTTCTTTAGTCTCTTCTCACATATCCTTAGCTGCTACACCAGAATGTTTTTAGTTCATACGAAGTACATCATTTTATCATGTCCCCATAAATATGAAGATTGCTGAAACAACTCATGTGGGGGTATGTAATTTACAGCTATTGCCTTTGTTTTAGCTTCATTAATTTTGCATCCCAAAAAGATTTTGAACTCCCTCAAAATGTTCTGCAACAGTGACACGCCATTTTCTGGTTTGATCAGGTATAAAATAATATCTGCAAATAGAGCCAGCTCTTTTTTGACTACCACCAATCATATCCTTCAATTTCTCAGACTCTTATTTTCTTTGCCAATGGTTCAAAATATAGTGCAAATAACAAAGGGAAAAGAGGGCCCTGCCTGGTTCCTCTGCATAAACAAATTATCAGAAAGACACCCACACACTAATTTCCATTGCCAATCCCTTGTATATACTCGTAATTAAGCTTATAATTTTATCAGGGAATGGAAATGCTTCCCTTGCCCTGCTCAAACTACCGGATTACTCTGTCAAATGCCTTCTATGCATCAAGACCCAAAAGCAGCAGCAGTATTTTCTTACATTCAGCTTCCCTCTGGATCATCAATGTCCTGTTAATGTCAAAGGTTTACCACCCCTCCACAAAACCACACTGATCCATGTCCATCAATTTTAGCATTACCTTTACCATTCTTTTAGCCATTATAGACATGAACACTTTTCAATTCTAAACCGTTATTATAAAGAGCCTGTATGAAGCTGGATCTCATGTCTTAACCCTCGAAGTATTCAAAGTCATGCATCTGGAGCATTTCACCCCAGGCCATCAATGAAAATTGGCTTTGCTCCAAGTCGGACTTTCCTAGTAAACAATTAAATAAAATATTACAGCCACCATAGCTTTCTTCTAAGGAGTTGGTGCTTTTCCTCTTTAAAATTAATGTTAAAACCTTCCAGATCTTTAATAGTTTAAGACACCAGCACAGCTACAGAACCAATAAATTCACTTGTTTAATAACCTCTTGTCATTAACATCAATGAGAAAAGCATCAAAACGGGAAGAGTTCAATTGCACAGTTAAATCATAAAGTTTCTGAGCTTCTTCCTTTAATTTTCATTTAACCAGATCTTTATCAAAATCCTCTCCTATTCAAGTGAAAAACTGTGAACCACCACTATCCACCGATTTTTAAATTCTTTATCCTCATCACAGTTAGGATCAAATGGGGTGCTAGGGCTGTTGAATGCTTGCAAACATGTGGGTAACACCTCCAGTTCTAAACATTTTCAGAGACTAAGTATATTAAAGTGCACATTCATCACTTTAAAAAAGACAATTTTCCAACTTACTGCAAATATCCTGTAATTTACTGAAAAGGAGGCAGTATTACTCACACCAACAGCAGAAAAAGGAAAGTCCATTCATCCATTGCTATCTTCTATAACCATTCCCAACATCAGTTAGGCAAATCAGTGCTTCTGCTACCTCTCTCATCTACATGAAAGATGTACTGCTCAATGGTACTTTGGGACCCATCTGGAACCTCACCTCTAAAAATATGAGTAGGATCTGCAGCCATATGCGAAACTACAAAACCACACCAAATGCAAAATAAGGAGAAACTACAGTCACAGGACTAATAAATTTGCTTAATTAATAACCTCTTATTAGCATCAATGAGAAAAACATGGAAACGGGAAGAGCTTAATTGCGCAGTTAAATCATAACAAATTTTCTTAGCTTCTTCCTTTTATTTTCATTTTTTTAATCAGATCTCTATCAAAATCCTGAAGCATTCAAGTGAACAGTGGTGAGCCACTGCTATTCACCAATTTTTATATCAGTCCATCAGTTTTTTCCCTTCCTACCTGCCAGACATCTACAGGAATACCATCTATACCTGGGGACTTTCCTGTTGACGGGTTATAGGTCATCATTTTTATCTTACCTCCTCCTACACTATTGGTAATGGAGCCTCATCTACCTCTAACCATGGTACATTTAAATCTTCCACAAACATTTCCATTTGTATCTTTTCTCTATCTCCATATTTCACAGATTTAAACAGGCTTCATAAAATTTCTGGAAATACTTCTAAGTACCTCTACAGTATCTCTCATCTTCCTTGTTACAGTCTCCCTAAGCTTGGGCCCAACCCTTTCTTCTTTCTGTTGCCCGAGTCGTCGTGCTAAAAGTTTTTATGCTCTGGCATTATTATAAAAAAACAGCTGCGTAACAGCAATCTTTCTTAACTCAGGCATATTATCAAGGGAATCCTTCATTTTCTGCCTAGCATTCTGCAACTGTTATTGTTCTGTGAGATTTCCCCCTATTCTGTAATACATTTGTCAGTCCCTCTAAATAATTCTTGGTGCTTCTTAACCTCCTCTCTTCATTTCCACACATTTTTTAAACTCCACTTGAATTTTATCCCACTCCCTAGCTATATTCAGAAAGAAATTCACTCCTCTCTATTAACTCCTGAAAATTTTTCACCACCCATTCCTTAGATTCCTCTATTTTTAACAAATAGGTGAGAAAGTGATGCAGTCTAATTTTTATTTCATTACCCTGCATTTTTATTTATGCTTGACACGGTGGTGCAGCAGTAGCATTGTTGCCTCACAGCAAGAGGTTCTCCCGTTCGATTCTTGGCTTAGGTTGGGAGTGTCTTCTGTGTGGAGTCTGCATATCCTCCCCACGGTCGAGTGGGCATTCAAAAGATATGCGTTGAATAGGCGTACCTTTGTTGAAGGTTGGGCATCGAGCTGGCAACTCGACACCATAAAAACCAACTGCCAATCATTAATGAACCGGAGTTCCGCTGTGGTGACCCCTAACCAGGAAAAGCCAAAAGACAAAACAACCCTGCATTTTTATTTATTATTGGTGCATGATATGAAATAATTACATGTGTATCAAAACTTTCAATTAAATGCACATGCTCCTGTGAAATTTAAGTTCTGTCTAGCCTATCCCAGTTTTTGTATCTTAGGGAACAATGTGTACATGCATTCCGAACTACTGAATCCACATCTTCTATGACAAATATTTTCATAAATTTCTTCAAAAATCTTCTCTCCTTTGTCATGATTTCCCTTCTGGGCCACCCAGAGGCATCAACCCTGCTGCAGATCAAATGCCAATCCCCACCTATACGTAATATTCCCTGTTGAAAAGTGATCATTTCTCCCAGAATTTTCTTAAGCTCCATTACAGCAGTTTTAGGTGGAATATAAAGACGGGTCAGTGTAATCTTTCTCCCTTGCCAGTAGCCACTTAGTACTACACATCTACCATTAATTACCTTTTTTATCTTCTATCACTATTGGAGCTTCTCTTGCAATTAAAACAAGTACTCTTCTTCTTTGTCCAGGTATTCTGCTGAATAACCATCCTGAAAACCTTTATCATGGGTTCATAGGTAGGTACTAGGCTATCGGCCCTAGGGCCCATACAAGCCTAGCCAAAAAATGTACCCTGACTTTCGCCACCCAAGAAAATTATTTTCCTGTGCCCCTGTCGAGCAGAGCCACAGAAGTGATCCCCGGCGTCAATTTCCCATTTCCCATCCAATCATCAAGATTTTTTTTGAAGAGTGCTAATGAGGAGCTCTGTTTGACATAGATAGGTAGTCTGTTCCAGAATATGGGAAGTCTCTGGGATAAAAATCTATCCCTCCAGCATGTTCTGTTTATTGTGGTGACAAGGTTTAGGTCCCTAGAGCGTGTAGCTTGGAGGGATTGGGATTTCTTTAAGTGGAGCATGTCCAACAGCTCTGGGTTTGACATAGCTTTGTATGTTCGGCAGAGATCGCCCCTGAATAGGCGATATGCGATGGAGTAAAGCTGTAGTTTTTTGAGACGGTCTGCATAGGGCATCTGTTTGAGGCCAGTAATCCTCTTTGTGAGGTATCTCTGTTGTCTTTCCAGTTGTTGTAGATGTCTTGCGAGGTACATACCAAAAGGGGTGTTGTACTCTATAATGGGTCTAATGATGGATGAGTAGAGGGGAACAATTACCTCTTTTTCTGGATGAGAGTCCTTTTGTGATGAGATGAGCCACGTAGAAGGATTTCCTGACCACTGTGGCGATGTGATTATCAAAGGAGAGACTACTGTCCACCTGTGTCCCAAGGTCTCATCACATTTTCGGCATTAAGTAGACTACCAGCTATGTGGTAGTTCATGGGTACAGAGTTTTTACCAAAGGGGATGACAATACACTTTTTGGCATTGAGCTTCAGGCCATGGCTTTGACACCAGGTATCTGTCTCAGTGAGGCCCTTTTGTAGTTTGTCCACATCGTTAGGAGTTTCGATTATGGCTCCTAGTTTGCAGTCATCTGCAAACTTTGTTAGCCAAAGACCTTCTGTGTTGGCCTGCACTTCATAGAAGTAGATATCAAACAGGAGAGGACCCAGGACTGAACCCTGTGGTACTCCACTTGTCACTGGTCTGATGTCGGATTTGGAATCCGCTACTTTCACAGTGTGGGATCTGTCTGAGCCAGTTGGCAACCCATCTTGTGACGTAGGGATTTATACCTAGTTTAGTGAGCTTATCTAGAATTTCAGAGTGGGGGATGGTGTTGAAAGCCTTGGCGAGATCTAGATAAGCTGTGTGAACCATTTTACCCTCATCTATGGCTTTGGTGACTGCTTCAAATAAGTCAATCAGGTTTAGGAGACATGATCTGCCTTTTACAAATCCAAACTGAGTAGGGTCCAGAGTGTGGAGATTACCTATGTCTTTGTTTATGAGTTCCACGATGATACGTTCCATGGCCTTGCAGATCAGGCTAATGGGGCGGTAGTTTCCGGGGTCCGTCGTGGCTCCCCCTTTGTGGAGTGGGATAACTGTCGCGGTGCGCCATTCAGTGGGTACAAAGCCTGAGGTGAGGCTATGATTGAACATGGTACTTAGGTGGGTGCCAGTTCATTCTGTAGTTCGTGTAGAACGCAGCCTGGGATATTGTCAGGTCCCATGGATGCTGTGTTCTTGGCTTTGGAGAGTGTGTTTTTTACCTGTGCAGCCGTGATTATAGGAACTTTGCATTCTTCCAGTATAGAGATGGGCCCTCTAGGGGGTGAGAGTTAGCACTGAACCTATCTGCTAGGATGTTGGCAATATCAGTTGGTTCTGTATATTTAGTGCCATTATGCTCGAACTCAGAGCAGATCTGAGTGTTCCCATTTAGATTCTTGACATAGCTATAGAATGCTTTGTGGTGGTCTTTAGAGTCAGTGGCAATTTTGTTTTCGTAACTAGCTTTGGAGGATTTTATGAGGGATCTCAGCTTCTTACTGAGGTTGACCAGGGAGTTCCTCCAGTCATGGGATTTTACTCTTTTTTTGCAACAGTTTCTTTCTTCTGTTGCAGAGTTTGTTTATGGCAGAGGACCACCAGATTGGCTTCCTTTTGTTGGAGGATAACATCTTGGTTCTATTAGGGATAGCATGATCCATGCACTCGTGTAAGTGCTTATAAACTGCATTCGTGTAGGATTCGGCAGTCATACCTCTATTGTCTGCCTGCATGGGTGTCATGAAGTTTGCCACTTCTGTCTTAAGAAGTGTGAAGTTGGCTTTTGATAAGTTTTTTACGATGGTTTCCCTAATTGGGGCTTGGGGTGGGATGTGGATGTCTAGGCTGATTAGCTTGTGGTCGGGTCTGACCAACGAGGAATTGACCTCTGGTGTGGAACACCGGTTTCCCATTTTGGTAATGACCAGGTCTAGGATATTGCTGCCCCTGGTGGGGGTGTGAATAAGTTGATCCAAGGCGTTGGAATTTATGAATTCTAGAAAACGTTGAGCAAAAGAGTTGGTACACAAGTAGTTTTCCCAGTTAATGGTGGGGTAGTTGAAATCGCCCATTATTAGGGTGTTGGGTTGTGCCCTAATACTTTCCAGTGTATCAAGAAATGAGGAGTGTGAATCCTGGGGCATGGTGGGGGGATCTGTAGCATGCTACAATTTGGATTGCGGTCTTGCCCAGAGTTGGTTGCACCTGGATAATCTCGGATGCATTATGCTGTGCAACTAGCCTGGAGGTGTGGATATCCTTAATGAATATGGACACGCCTCTGCCTTTAGTGCTTCTTTCTGGGTTAGGTGGCCGAAAGGTGTGGTATAAATTGAAGCCTGGTAATGCAGGGGTGCTCTCTGGAGCTTTGAACCAGGTTCTCTCTGTCATTGCACAGATGTCAATGTTCTCCATTTTAAGGAGCGTCTCGAGTGAGTGCATTTTGAGGTTTAGACTTCTAGCATTGAGTAGCATTACCCTCAGATTTTGCTTGCTTGTACCTGTTATGGTGGTGAATTTGTCATTTGAACCTTGCCTAAAAAAGGCACTATAGGGGTGGCAAGCACTTAGCCAGTATCTGGAATCCTAAGGGCGACAGGTGCAGGCCATCTCTGGCAAAGCATTGTGGACTGTCGATCATGTCGTCCCAGGCAGACAAATACTAGATCCCCTTAGAATGACACCAGAAGCTTAGACAATTGCTGAAGTCCATCATTTTGTCCTTGTACTGTGGTATCATTCTGGGCGATGGCAGGATGCTACTCAGGGTTAGGGTAATACCTGCCTGGGATACAAGATCGGAGAGCTCCTCTAGGTCTCTTTTCATGTAGTCCAGGGAGGTACGTCTCAGGTCATTCACACCAACATGGACAATGACAGTGTCATATTTGTACTTATTGTGGAGTGTCCTGAGTGCATGCGTTATGTGGTGGATCCTGGCACCTGACAGGCAGCTGACAGTAACTTTCTCCTTTAGTCTAGTGAGTGGAACATCAGTGTGCCTGACTATAGAGTCACCTATGACTAGAGTGTTGGGTATGTTGTTATGCCTTATGGGCTGTGGTTGAGTGGCACACTAAGTTTGTGGGTTATGTGTCATTTGGGTTGTGTTGGAGGGTGGAGTTTGCTTGCGTTTATGCTTTGGATGTCCCTGATGCTTGGGCAGGTTTTTATTGAGAACCTCCGTGAATGTAGGTGTGTGTTTTGTGTTTCTATGTGTGTGCTTTGGTGGTGTAGGTTTTGAGGGACTATGTGATGAATGTGGTGTGGTGCAAGTGTTTACCTTCTCCTCTTGACTGTCCAGTCTTGGGTGAAGAGAGCTTTGCTTCCAGTTTGGCTATATAAGTGCATCCCTCACAGGTTGTAGTGTTGGGTGGTAGGAGGAGAGGGTTGTCTGTGTACATGAGGCAATTGCATTGCCCCAAGATGCCCAGATTCATCATGTAGACAGGAGAAATCACTGGGAGCTGACCCTTAGACATGCCTGGATAAGTGCTTATTTATTAAGTACGAAAACCTGCTTTCCACTAGACAAGTGAGGCAAGTTGAATGCTGTAGCAATTTGCAGCTTATGTAGTGCTTACAATGAGTTCTGAACAAGTGCTAAGTTCAAAGAAACAGATTTGAGTACTGAAACTAGAAAACTGGCTAGTTATAAGAAAAAAAAAACTAAGCTAGAAGGCTTCCCTCCAACACAGAAGAGCTTGGGGGCTCAGAAGCCTACAAACAGTCTATACCACTTAACAGGAAAGGCAGGAAACGAGCTTAATTTTTAATTCTGTTTCCCAGATGCTCTCTTTGTACGCAGTAGGAGTGCCTGAAATCAGAATATGATCTCACTGCACTCAGTTGAGTAAGCAAATGAGATGGGCCCAGAAGGAGTATCCAAACACAAATTAGCAAGTTTAGTTCTTGCCAAATGTGTCACCTGTAGAATAGCTTGTCGTACTCTACTTTTTTTTAAATGTAGTTCACTACAATTTTTTTTGTACATGCATCTGTGAGACCATTAACACCTGAAGACATCGAAAGGCTCGTTAAAAGTTAAGATATTATTCCCACCTTTTAACAGCTTTTTTGTTAAGCATCTAGTTCCGGCTTTTGTGTTACATACACACACTCATGTCCAGCAAGTTGACCTTTTACACAGTTGCTTCTTGTCATACCCATTTCAGCCTATGTCACATTTTACAAAACTTTTTGTTTTATTGAAAGGTCTCAAAACATACATCTGCAATACACCCCAAAAACCTATTCACTTAAAATTAACACACAGAACCTATGTACATCTTCAAATATTGAAGTTTTACCTTCCTAATAGGAACTGTCCCAAACTGACCGCTACACTTACAAACATCAGTTAATCTCATAAGAAGGTTATCCATGCTAAGATGCATGAAACAGCCTGTGCTTATATTACATGCTGTCTGTTTTATCTTTACTGCTCTCCCAGAATGAGAAAACACTTGAATACTTTGAAATCCATCTCCTAACCACTGAAAAAAAGCCATTACATTGAATAAGTATTCTGTTTTTATTGCTGTTTATCAGATTGTCTCCATGGAGACATGAGAACCAGATACTTTGTTGCTTCTACAATCATTTATTTGTTGCAGGAAAGCTTTATTATATTAAATGTTCTTTAACTTGTTTTCTATCAAAATGTGTTACTAGATAAAGCCAAGAGCCTTAATCCAGTCATTCTCTTGTGCAAGGATGAGAAAAAAGCAAATTTTTTTCTTGTATCATATGCTTCTGAACAGATTTTTTTACACTGCAGTGCCTACATCCATTAAAACTGAACAAGGAGAAACATAAAAGGGAAAAAAAAAACACAGGGACACCGGTTTACTTCAGTATCCTTATTACACTTGAAAATAACTAAGAAAATGTTACTTTATAGCATGCAGATATCATGCACTATACAAATATTACTGTTAAAAACAAAAGTTTGTTTTACTTAAAGTTAACTCTTTCCTTCCTCCTCCCCTCTAAGTGCTCCTCCAAACATTAATGGCATGAAGTAGGGCACATGCTTTAGAGTCCCCTACAAGTTTAACAAAAAGTTTAAAAAGTCCAATATTTGCCTGTTTTCTTGTTCTGTCATGTTTTAGAAATATAACTAATGCTTTATAATCTCTGCTTCCTTTCAAACATACTCTCAGGTCTTCTAGTCAACTCCTATGTTTTTTTTTGGTCTCGCAAGCATTTTCATTGAAATACTGGAAAAGGATTCACTGGGACAGTCTCTCTGTGGTCTTTATTAGCAGCACAACAAGGAGAATCCCCTTCAGTTTCATAGCTCACTTTTTGTAGGCCACACTTCTGCATTTCCTCCTTAGTTTGTTCTGCTTCAAAAAAATGATTGTATCCCTCTAGAAAAGAATATTCTGAAGACAGCTGGATATAGCAGTTTGGATCTCATGCCTGCTTCTCAGCATTCCTTGATTAGTGGAATAAATTTACTCCTCCCCTACCTGGTGTACAGCGAGTAATAATTTTCAACACTCTACAATCTCCCACTTTTAGTATTCTCCTTCTTCCACAGTTTTGCCAGAATCAACTCCTTCTGCTGGAAGGACTACATTGTTACTACTAAAGCTGTTGGCTGTTTTCTCATGGCCAAGTTTGTAGCATACACACAATGTGCCCTTTTAATTAACAGCTCCTGCTGTGGAATACCAGTCAAACTGCTCATCTGTGCTTTAGACCATTCCTTCTAGCTTCTCTGGTACAGCAAAAAATCTCAGGTTTTTCCCTGTGTACTCTTGTCCTCTATTATATTTTGAGATCTCCCTTCTTGAGCAGTCTCATATTCAGCCACCCTTTTCTTTATTTAGACCTCTAATTTTTGCAGTTTTATCACCTCACCTGAATATCTTTTTAAAGCTTCTTCCAGTTTATCCAGCCTTTTGTAAATTGAGTTGATATACTCCATCAGTGTTTCACTTATTTTAATCAGCTGAGTACGTCTGACTTTTTTTTCCCTCAAGTTACTGGAAGTTTAGTCTTGCACCAAAGCTCGAGCTTACACTGGCTTTTCCTTAACAGCTACAGAATTCTTCCCAGTCAGTGTTTTTTCCTTACCTTTTGTAGTTGATTTTCTTTCAGGTTCTCTAAATGTTTTTTTTTTTGTTGGCATCCAGGCAGTGCACTTACTAGTCCGTTACTAAAATTTGCCCAAAAATGAGTTCACTGGCCATCTACAAGTTTCTATTTTCACAATAGGAAAGCTGAAATTAAGCTATTACTCAATGTGCAGCCATCTTGGAAAAACCTAGTACTTCCTTCTTTTTTTAGCATGTACCTGCAATGGTCAAGTGGTCTTTCTGTTTTTACTCAAAGTTTAAAAAAAATGTTGAGAACTGGCTAAAAAAATACATTTCACCAGATTCAGAATTAGTCTGCATTACAACAGGATGTCAAACACTTGTTTGTTAGTCAGTACCATCAAGGCTAAGAGAACTTGTATGGTTAGTCACAAAAATATTACTGAATGATGAATCATGGAAAATAGTCTGCATCAGACTATAATGCTAGATGCCAGTCAACCTCATTTTTATTTTAAGTTCAGTTACACACTGTGTATTAGCCACACATTTTTATTAAATATGTGACCAATATCTGCCATTTACAGTAGCATCCCACTATGACAAATCAGATGTGCACAAAAGTGAAGTACATCGCCTGTTAGCATGCAGACATACCAGAGTCATCAGGACATGACTGAAGAGAAGTACACCAGTTCTAGCATGTTATAAGGAAGTAGAACCACAGAATTTTTTTTTGTAATTTAAATAAAATGTAAAATCAGGACTGACATCAAGAAAACAAACTCAAAAATATTGAGAACATTAACACAATTTTTCCTGAAACAAATTGGTTGCACATGATATTTAACCCTTTTAACTACACTAATTTTCATGAAAAAAGAAGTTATGCCTTACCATAATGTTCCATCTGTGTTGTTGATCTTCTTCCATTCATCACTGATGGGTCGGTTCCGAGCCCATCAGAACCGTATTGGCCTAATACCAAACTTGCGTACACCAAACAACTCTTGAGCTAAGGTGCTACCCACAATGCCCTTCTCCCTATTACCTCAGATCAGGTTTGCATAAGACATACTGAAATAAAGCAGAGGCCATTTCTGTGCAAAAACCCTGACACACCACAAGGACTCATGAGATCCACCAGGAGCCTTTGGTGGGGGATGGAGGGTGGGATGTGATGAATGGAAGAAAATCAACAACACAGATAGAACGTTATGGTAAGACATAACATCATTATCTGATGTTGTTAATCTTCTTTCCATTCATCACTGGTGGGACAGAAGCCCAAGCTAAACGAGAAACCTGGGTGGCCCTTATGTAAGAACATTCTTGAGCAAAATTGAGACAAAGGCCGCTCTTCCCCTGGAGATGATATCCAACTTGTAATGTTTGATGGAAGTGTGTGGTTTATCCCAAACAGCTGCTGTGCAAATGTTGTCCATAGAGACTCTGGAGTGAAAAGCTACAGAGGTTGCTATAACTCTAGTTGAATATGCTTTGATATTGTGAGGTCTAGGCTCATTTGCACATCAATATGAAAAAGAAATACAATCTGAGCCACTTTGATAAAGTAACTTTTGAAACAGAATATCCCATTCTTGGACCAGAGAAGGAAATGAAAAGTTGGTCTGTCTTGCGGGTAGATTTAGTCCTGTCTACGTAAAAACATAGTTGCCTATGCACATCCAAGGAGTGTAGGCAGTATTCTCCTTTATTGGAATAGTTCTGGAAAAATTCTGGGAGCTCAATGGATTGATTCACAGAAAAATCAGAATTCACTTTGGGGAGAAAAGATGGATTAGTACGTACAGATGCTCTGTCTTTATGAAATATTGGGTATGGTCTCTTGATGCATAAGGCCTGTAAATTCCGAGATCCATCTAGCTGAAGTGACAGCTACCAAAACGAGAGAGATTTCCTTGAGAGAAATTTGAGATCACATTTTGCAGCAGGCTCAAAGGGGGGTTGAGACAGTGACTGCAGTACTAGGGACAGAGTCCACACATCTCTAAGAGACACCTAATTGGATGCCTGCTGTGAAAGACTGCTTTGAGAAAGTTTTTGCATAGGTGAATGGACATAACTGGAGTGCCATCTAATCAGTTGTGAAAATTGAAAATTGCTGCTAAATGGACTCGTATGGTAGAGGCTGATGCTCCGTTTTCAAAGAACTCCGAAAGATATTGAAGAATGACAGAAACCGGGGCTGAGAAGGGATCTAGCATTCGTTTTTTAGACCACAGCGAAAACCTTTCCCACTTACTTCTATAAAGTTTTCTGGTGGATGGTTTATGGAAGGCCAGAATATCACAAACAGGTGAGGAAAGGGCTTCCTGCCTGGCAATTAACAGAAGTGGAGAAACCAAGCCGTCAGCTTGAGACTGGACAGATTTGGGTGAGTCAACGCTTGGGGGTGAGAAAGTCTGGACGAGTGTCCAGAATCCATTGAAGTTGTAACAGATGAGGCCGGAGGAGGGGCAACCACACTTGACGAGGTCAGAAATGGGCAATGAGGATCACCTTGCATCTCAACCAAATAGCTTTCTTTAAGAACAGAGGTATCAAGGGAATTGGAGGATAGGCGTAGAGGAGACCCGTGGGCAAAACGCGAGTCAGAAAGTCTCTCGAGGACTCCCCCTCTGGGGGTAAGAGGGCAAAGTAGTTGCTGCATTTTGTTATTCATAAGGGAAGCAAAGAGGTCACAGCAGGACTGGCCCCATCGCCTGAAAATTTCTGCCGTCACTTTGGGACTGAGAGACCACTCATGTGGAAGGAGAATGCATCTGCTCAACCTGTCTACAACCACGATGAAACTCCCTGGAATGTGCGTTGCTATTAGAAAGCGGTCGGAAGCTATTGCCCAGTGCCAAATTCTCATGGTCTCTCGACACAGGGGGTAGGATTTGGTTGCTCCTTGTTTGTTGATGTACCAGACTACTGACATTGTCTGACTGAATTGTACTCATTCCAGAGGGAAGAAGTGGATGTAATGCCTGCAACACTAATAGCACCGCTCTTAGCCCCAGAACACTGATATGCAGGTTGGCCTCCAAGTTCAACCACGTTCCTTGGATTGCCTTTCCCTGAAAATGCCCCCACACACACACCCTATCAGGGAAGTGTCCGTGGTCACAGTTGCATTGGATTGAGGGGTCTGAAAGGGGCAACACCAAAGTTCTGCATCTGGTCTCATCTACCAAAGGAGATCTTGCTTGCAAGAGTTGGTTATGAGCACCTGCGAGTTTACGGAGTGAAGATTTGCAAACCACTGGGACAATAGGAGCCATTGTAACACGCTCATGTGCAACCTTGCCGGAGGAACTATTGGAATAGTTGCAGCCATGGACCCCAGAGCCTGGAGAACTTCCCTCGCTGACACCTTTTGACAGAGTATCACAAGCACTTGCAATCTTAACCTCTGAAGCCTGTGAGCTGGAAGAGATACCAGACAAGATAGAGTATTGAAAATTGCCCCTATAAATTCCAACTGTTGTGTAGGTTCTAAGTTGCATTTCTCCCAGTGTACAGTGATTCTCAGGGACTCTGCTAGTGAAAGGGTGTAGCGGAGGGCTATAGTCAGAAGATGCTTGGTGGAGACGGAGAGGAGACAATCATCCAAATATGGAAATCCTTGAAGTCTCAGATGAGCTGTCACCACTGCTAGACATTTCGTGAACACTCTGGGGGCTGTCAAGAGACTAAATGGCAGGGCTCGGAACTGGTAATGATTGGCTCCTAGCCAGAAGCGAGAGAGACTCCTAGAGCGTTTGCCCATTTTGATGCGGTAACACGAATCCTGGAGGTCTAGCGAGCACATCCAAACATTCTCCCTTAAAAATGGGAGAATGTATTGAAAAGTGTAGAATATGAACAGCCAAAGCATGTGTTTGGGGGAATTGAGTATGTGACAGTTTGTGTGTGTTAAAATGCACTGTGAACTTCGAATGAACTCTGAGCAACGAGAAAGTACTGAAAAACAAGAGCCTGCCTGAAAGCAGGAAATGTGCCTTTTATGGAAGTGCATCCAATTTTCTCTCTTTGCCCAGAGATATGATGATGTGAATTGTCTTATGTTTACAGGTAAACCTTTGATTGGTTAATTGCCCTTTATAATGATCTAATTGGTTCATTTTTATATTTTTGTACTGTCAGCAATTTCACCAGTATATAAGCTTGTTTGTTCCTTTGTTCTGGGAGTCTCCCTATTACTTTCCATGAGGCTCCCACACTTGTGTACTGTAGTTAATAAAAACCACTGAAAGAGAGAAAAAAACTATTTGTCTTCATTTTTAAAGTATTGTGTAACGTAACAATAGTGACGGTGTAGAACTTGGTTTTTACAACTGATTTAAGTGGCCGAGATCCAAGATGGGTTTTCCAGTCCCTGGTCTTTTTTGGCACTAAAAAGAATCTCGAGTAAAACCCAGATCCGCACTGGTCTGGAGGGACTGGTTGGAGGACTCTTTTTGACACAACTTTATCATCTCTGAAGCCGCTTCTTCCCTTTGATTGGGTGGAACATCGGGAAGGTTTTTCATAGGTTTTGGACAGGAGGTTAGAGGGATGTAGTAGCCTCTTGTGATTATTTGCTGCACCCATCGATCATTTGTAATAGAGCACTAGGCAGTTTGGTGCAGAAAAATGAGCCCCGACTGCTTCCAGAGGAAAGCAATCGGGCAACGCTTCAGGAGTGTTATAAGACCGCCCAGAGAAGGAATCTCTGGAGTCCTGGTTTCGGGGGACCCCTCCCTGCCCTAAAGGGGCATCTTCCACCATTGAAACCCCCTTTGCCTCTGGGGGAATCCTCACCAGGTGCGTTGCGGAAAGGGCCCTGAGATTTTTTGTGCCAGATTTTCCCACTCCTCTGGTTCCTGGAAAAGGAATGTTGAGGCTTGCAATAATGTAGGCCAATGGCAGACAGAGTCTTTCCATCTTGCTCGCACCTGGGTAGCGTGTCCTTCACTTTAGAAACAAATAAGGAAGATGGTTCAATAGGAGCGTTCAAAAAAGAGGACTTGAAGGAGTCCGCGAGGTTGCAGATGCGCATCCAGCCATGATACCTCATGACTATGCCTGCACCCGCTGGACGAATTGAAAATAGATTCAAGGGTGGCAAGTTGAGAGGCAACCTTGTCCCCATGCCCAGTCAGAAATTTGACCTGTGAGGGATCCAGAAAGTTCTGTAATCAGATCTCCTTGGAGCCTCGTGAAGTGTGCCAAGTAGTTCAGGTACCTGACAGCAAAGGTCGCTGAAGCAAAAAACTCACTTCCCCAACCTGTCCATAGCTCAAGACTCCCTGCTGGGTGGGTGGACAGTAGGACTTTCTTCCGCTAGATCCTTTTTAATCTCCACCGCCACCACCATAGTGTCAACTGGCAAACCTTTAGACCAGTGTGGATGCGCTTCAAAGGGAAAAAGAATCTTATCAGGTCTCTGGGGAATGGCCTCAATAGAGTCAGAGTTCTGCCAAGCACGCTGCACGATGAGCTGGATTAACTTGTTGGTAGGTGGGGTCACCCAAGAGGTAGAAGGCTGGGAACAAAAAGCCTGCAGGACCACGGATTCCTCCAAAGAGGGGTTGGAGGGCTTCCAGCCGCTCCTCTATTTTAATACTTCCAGGATGTCTCCGAAGGAGACATCATCCGGGGGTGACCGTGGGGACCCATTCCCCATCATCATAGTCCGTGTCGTCTGTCAAAGACTTTTCAGGAAGGTCTGTGTGCTTCCTCTTGCACGCCTTCTTCCGAGGAGGTTCTTCAGTGGGAATATCTGAGGAATACTTGGAAGGGTGGGAACCCTTGAACTGGGGTTTACTGAGGCTTCTCCTCCCAGTGTCCTAGGGAGGTGGCTCGTGGTAGCTGTAGTTCAGAGGGAGCAGGATGAAGTTTCAACGTTGGAGGAGCACTTCCCAAAGCAAGCACCCTCTCCATCACCTGGAAAGCAGGCCCGCCCAAAGAGGAGTGGGAGAGCCTGGAACCGAGAAGGACAACCTCGGAACCAGGGTCACACCCCACTCCGTCGGATCCGCTCCCAGAGATGGAGCCTCAAGCAAAATCGGGGCAGGCATTACCAGAGGGCAGAACAGATAAAACACTCGGAACTGTGTCCTGAACTGAAGACTCTTCCCCCCAACCATAAGTCTGAAAAAACGGTTTTGTCGGAACCAAGAACTAAAGGGATGGCCTTGAAGCCTCAGTGACAGTCACTGTCGGCACTGAGGAACGGGGTTCCACAAGATGTCAGAGCTATGGGCTTTGGAACAGATGTGTCTGAAGGAGTATACGGAGTCCTGGGAGAGGGAGAGAGAGAGAGAGAGAGAGAGAGAGAGAGAGAGAGAGAGAGACTCAAGTCCCAGAGGGGGATGAGTCTTTGGAACATTTGGTATCCCCCTCTGGCCATTAACAGCTGATCCAACAGGTGCACCACATCAAGTTCGGATAGACTCCTGGTGGACCTTGTGGATACTCCTGAAGGGGAGTCAGGTTGATCCAAAAAAGGGCTATACATTTGACCCAGGAATGGATCCAATGAGGGGGAGTATCGGGTCTGTGGTGTCAAGCTAATTGCACCGTAGTCTCTGATTTGGAGACAGGAAGCAAAGGAATCAATGCTGCAATAAAAGGGCTCAGTGCCGATGGGGCAATCTGAGTCGATGTCATCGGTTCCAAAGTAGTGGCAGAGATTGGTACCGATTTCGATGTAGTTGAAGGCAAGGTCGGTGCTGTAGCTGGAGGAGCTGGTGCAGAAGGTGGCGCAGATGTCAAAAATCTGGCAGTAGCCAAAACAGCTTGAGTCGTAACAGTATTCAGAGCACAGCTCAGAACAGCAGCAGTCGGAGCCGAAGTAGCAAGTCTATGCTCTGAGGCAGTTTTGTGGGACTTATGTATAGGCGTCTTACCTCTATCACCAGCAGGTGAAGAGGGATCAGAGTGGGGACATTTCTTATCCTTCATTGGAAGGGGTTGAGACCTCCAACACAGAAAGAGCCTCTGAGAAAGGAGAAGCAAGAAGGCCTTTCAAAATCAATTTATTCTTGCATTCATTCAGCTTCTGCTGACTGAAACTGACAGATTTGACAGGGGGGGTTGAACAGAGAGATTAGGAACCCCCAGACAATAAACACAGCCGTCATGAGAATTGCTATTAGGAAGTTTATCATTGCAAGAGGTGCAATGCTTAAACCCCCAAAGATCCTTTTTTCTCAGACATGTCCACAAACACACTAACAACGAGTTTACTAAACTAGAGAGGAAAGAAGATACCAATAATGGTATCAAGAGTTACCTAAAGGGTAAGGAGAGGGTGCACCAGCAATGGTAAGAAGAAATACCCAATGGGTAGAGCTAGGTATGAGAAAGTTACAAATAACTCTACACTAGAAAAGTAGAAATGAGAAAGTTTTAGAAAGACTAGGTAAGAGATATGCATCAAAAATATCACAAAAATAGCACTTAGCTTGAGAGCTCAGTGAAACACGGCTATATGGCTACGTGGCAAAAAAGATTGGAGGTAACAGGGAGAAGGGCATTGTGGGTAGCAGCTTAGCTCAAGAGTTTTTTGGTGTAAGCGAGCTTGGTATGAGCTAGGTATGAGAAAGTTACAAATAACTCTACACTAGAAAAGTAGAAATGAGAAAGTTTTATAAATACTAGGTAAGAGATATGCATCAAAAATATCACAAAAATAGCACTTAGCTTGAGAGCTCAGTGAAACACGGCTATATGGCTACGTGGCAAAAAAGATTGGAGGTAACAGGGAGAAGGGCATTGTGGGTAGCAGCTTAGCTCAAGAGTTTTTTGGTGTAAGCGAGCTTGGTATTAGGTCGACATGGTTCTGAGGGGCTCGGAACTGACCCACCAGTGATGAATGGAAAGAAAATTAACATCAGATGCAGGAACTTTTGTCAATGATATGTGTTGCTTCTGGTCTTTGTCAAGATGGCACCATAGCTTCAAAATGGTTTGACAATTCCCTGTGATATTTTCAGTAAATTATATGGGACATGTTGCTACATAACACAATCCTAGTTTGAAAGGCAAAGCAAATAAAGTAAATGAATATCTAAGACACATTTTTTAAGAATGAAGTGCAACTGCTACTTTTATACAGATAACAGTGTATACATCTTTCATCATAACAATGTATAGTTGTCTTTTAATGGCATTTACACATTGTGAACAGAACAAAGCAAATAAGTTTCAGTATCAATGTTTTGGTAATATCCTGGTTTGTCACTTTTTAATAATGGGCAGTAAGATGTCCAGTTAATCCTACATAAAAATGTCTATCTCTGCGTAATGATTTACTTTTCTAAATAATCAGCACTACAATATATACTGCATGAGCCAAAAAGGCAAGGGAAAACGAGCATTTTGAATACTTGGCATGTCAGTGTGTGCTTGAAAGCCCCCCTCCCCCCACATAAACAGGATTTAAACAACAAACACTGCTATTTTCTAAATGTGTTTAGTTCTGTGGCATGCCAATACAATACATACATACAGATTTGATATTCAGTCAACTCATAAACCAGAATACGTCTCTAGGTCTGTTGTCAGCTGAAAGGCGCAAAACTTAACAGGCTAAAGGTTATGTAATAACAGTGCCCACTGACATAAAATTAAATCACTGAAACAGTTTAAAGGTTTCTAACAAAATTCTCAGAAAAAAAATAACATGGCACGTCACTCATCTACACAGTTTGTCAATTTGTGGACTAGGTATAAAGAGGTTTACAAAGCATCTTCATACCATGCAAGTTACTTTACAAGAAACATTTCCAAAGAAAGAAAATGCAATTTTTAAGGATAAACATACACATTTTTTACTTGCATGTTCTGGGTAATACACTGTATTCACCATACTAAAAGTAAGTCACGCACCCACTCCTAACTAAAGGAAACAAAGCAACAGAATTCAGTGAAATTATTTTAACACTTATTTGTTGCCTACATGAAAGATGCAGTATATCTTAGCCACTCTCAGATTATTCTTTGTGAAAGTCCAAGTATAATTTCTAAAATTTTCACTAACATCTTACAGCCAAGAATGCCATCTGAACCTTAGGAATTGAACTGCAGCACAATATTAAATTTAGCAACAAGGAATTTTTTTGTTGCAATGTAATTTCAGTGACAAAGCATACCACTTTTTTTTAGAAAGATGACTTTTACAACCCTTACAATACCTTTTCAATAAGTTTGTTCTGAAAATAAACTGCATTCATTACAAATATAAATGATACACCACCCCTAATGGAAATCAAACAGTACAACTTGGCAGGATGGCACCTTTCAGGGGACATGAAGGCCTACTGATAATTCCAAAAAATACAGGGTTATAACTCTAAAACAGACTATTTTCTTATAAAATTTTCAACAAAAATTCTGAGTCGTTTGCACTAAAGTATTATAAATGTTTGGATACATAATTTTCAGTGAAACTGATTTTAGCTATGGTGTTTAAATATCAGAGAACATTAATTATTTTAAGCATTTCTACAGAACTCTAGGACAAAAAAAATTTAATATGTGCTTAAACATCTAGCCTCCCTCAGAGTCTGCATATTCAATCACCCACACACGGAAATTACCAAGCTAAAGTGCATGACAGATGAAAAGAGGCAGCCATGACAGTTTCTTATGTCTTCACCAACACCAGGATGTTGGTGTGGTTTAACCTCAACCCAAAGGTAGGAGCGAAAAGCCTACCTAAAGGCACCACAAAGCAATCTCATACTTCTTTAGAGGAAGTATGGCTGTATGCATCCCTCCACCACCCCACCATCCCCTGCCAGCTCTGCCTAGGATCCTTGCTGCTAATCAAACTCATGTGAGCTGGACATAGATAAGACCCTATCTCTCTGTGCCATTGAAGATGACTTAAGAAAATATAGATTCAATATAAAACAAACCTAAGCAATATGACAACGATCAAACTGTAAAAGATAGTGCAATAAGCATATCAAAAAACTATTGTAATAAAATAATCATAAAAGCCTAAACATGGCTTGTGCCTTCATTTCTTTCAAAAAACAAAACATAGTTTTGGATATTTTTTGCATAGACTCTGCTATAGTAAAGACTTTGTGCGTCACAGAACAGATCTCGGTTGGCAATGAAGTCAAAATGTGTAGAAATAAAAAAAATATGTTATGTACCTACCATAACGTTCCATGTTAGTTGTCTTCTTCTCGCCTTCTTTCTTGCTGGTTGGGTTCGGAGCCGATCCTCTGCTTCGACTCGGCAATCTTCAAAAGGTCAAGAAATGCTTACTGGCTCGAGGCCCCCTATATCCCATGATGTCTGGAGCTAGCTACCCAGATCTCATTTGGTAAGACTAATTGCAGACATAATAATAAAGGAATCCTATCCTAGAATGCATAACTCCTACTGGAGAGACTGCTAGTCAGAAGGGAATAACCAGAGAAGACTCAGCCAGTGAAAAATCAGGAACTCTTCTCGGTCCACTAGGATAGGGGGATGGAGGGTGGAGCATAAGAAAGAAGGCGAGAAGAAGACAACTAACATGGAACGTTATGGTAGGTACATAACTTCTTTATGTTAAGTTGTCTATCTCACCTTCATTCTTGCTGGTTGGGACAGCGTCCCTAGCACCTAAAGTCCTGGGTGGATCATCGGAACAGACTCTTCAGAACAGTGGAACCAAAATCAGCTCTGCTCCTAGAAACCACATCCAACTTGTAATGCGAAATGAAAGTATGAGGGTTGGCCCAGGTAGCCGCAGCACAAATGGCTTCCATGGGCAACCTAGCCTGAAAGGCCACCAAAGTGGCTAAAGCTCTGGTGGAGTGACCTTTTGGTTCGACTGGCAATTGTTTGTTCCTCAGTTGATATATAAATGTGAAGACAGAAGTCAACCATCTGGACAAGGTTACTTTGGAGACTGGAAGACCTTGTTTACCCACAGCATAAGACAGGAAAAGTTGGTCCGATTTTCTAATGTTCTTAGTTCTATGCAAATAAAAACGCAGTTGCCTGTGAACATCTAACCGGTGCAACTTATATTCCGCCCTGTTGGAGTGGTTGGGAAAAACACGGGGAGGTCTATGGACAGATTCAGGTTACTCTCTGAAGAGACTTTAGGAAGAAAGGAAGGATTAGTCCTGAGAGCAACCCTGTCATTGTGGAAAACGAGGTACGGAGGACTGATAGAAAGAGCCTGAAGTTCCGAAACTCTTCTGGCTGGAGTAATAGCTACCAGAAAACGGGTTTTCCAAGATAAGAACTTCAAGGAGCAAGAAGCTGCAGGTTCGAAGGGGGGCAAAATTAGAGAAGCTAAAATCAAATTTAGATCCCACTGTGGTGGAGGATCTCTCACTGGGGGCCTGAGCAGAGTGGTCCCTTTGAGAAAGGCTTTACATAGCTTATGAGACATGATATTGTTTTCCAACAGGCCAATGTGAAAATTTGAAATTGCAGCTAACTGTACTCTAATCGTAGCAGAAGCAGAGCCAACATGGAAGAGATCCTCAAGAAATTCTAAAATGTGGTGTACAGGGGCTGAAAAGGGGTCTATACTCTTAGCCTCTGTCCAGGAGGAAAAACGTTTCTACTTACTAGCGTAAGTTTTTCTAGTCGTAGACTTGTGCGATGACAGAATGATTTCACGCACAGAGGGCGAGATATCTGGAAGCCTGGCTAATGTTGGAAGTGGAGCAACCAAGCAGTGAGCAGGAGAGATCGTAGGGATTGGTGCAGTTCGCCTGATTGATGAATCAGAAGGTCTGGAACTAGGTCCAGAGTCCAAGGCTGCTCAAGAAGATGGCGATGCAGGAATGGGAACCATATTTGTTGAGGCCAGTAAGGGGCAATGAGGATGATTTTGCAGCCCAATACGGTAGCTTTCTGTATTAACTTCGGGATTAGAGGAAAGGGAGGGAATGCATAAAGAAGTCCCTGAGGCCGATCGTGGACTAGAGCGTCTCTAGGGGAATGTCCAGGTAGTGGAAGGAGAGAGAAGAAATTGCTGCACTTGCTGTTGAAAGGACTTGCAAAAAGGTCGCAGCAAGGCTGGCCCCATTTGCGGAAGATTTGGTCCCCAACTACCTGATTCAGAGACCACTCGTGAGGCATGAGAACTGCTCTGCTCAGCCTGTCTGCTATGAAGTTGCTATGAAGTTGCTCCTCCCAGGGATGTGCAGTGCAATCAGAAACCGTTGGGAATAGATCGCCCACTACCAGAGTCTGAGTGCTTCTCGACATAGGGGGTAGGATCTGGTTCTTCTCGACATAGGGGGTAGGGATCTGGTTCCGCCCTGCTTGTTGATGTACCACACTACTGACATATTGTCTGTTTGAATTGCAATGGTCCCAGTAGGAAGAGAGTCCTGAAGAGCTTGCAACACTAACAGCACGGCTCTCATCTCCAAGACATTTATGTGCAGATGGTACTCGTGAGGTTGCCAGGTGCCTTGTACTGTTCTGCTCTAATAATGCCACCCCACCCGATCAGGGAGGCATCCGTGGTCACCGTAGCAACTGGAGGAGGGGGGGTACAAATGGTCTGCCGAGGGACACTGATGCGGAGACCATCCACCACGCAAGGTGCTTCTTGCATGCTTGTGTGATCATAATCATGTATGACATGGGAAGCTGTTGGAAGGACCACTGGGTAAAAAGAAGCCACTGGAGAATCCTCATGTGAAAACGAGTTAGAAGGACGAGTATGATCGCTGCTGCCATGAGACCCAGAGTTTGGAGGACAAACCTGGCTTGAATTCTTTTGCATGCTAACAATCTTCACATGTTGGCGAATCGCTAATACCCTGTCTGGTGGAAGGCTCGCTGACATGTCTTTGGTATCTAAATTTGCATCTATAAAGGTGATAGATTGAGAGGGCGACAATGCAGACTTTTCTAAATTTATTGTGATACGTAGCCTGGAGCAAGTCTCGATAGTGTAGTCCCTGGCTCGCAGAAGGTGATGCCTGGTGGTAGCAGTGAGGAGCCAGTTGTCTAGATATGGAAACACCTGGCATCTTTGCCGTCTCAGGTGAGCGGTAACTACTGCCATACATTTGGTGAACACCATGGGGGCTGTGGTGAGACCAAAGGGCAGAGCTCTGAACTGATAATGGCTGGCTCCCAACCGGAAGCGAAGGAATCTTCTGAAGCGTCTGTCCATTTTGATGTGGTAGTACGCATCCTGAAGATCTATAGAGCATATCCAATTGTCCTGACCCAGGAAGGGTAAAATGGACTGTAGTGTGACCATCCGAAATTTTGTTCTTTGTACAGACTTGTTCAGTCTGCGGAGATCCAGAACCTCAACTCAAGAACCTTGAGTAAACTCCGGATCCTTGTTGGTCAGCTGGGACTTGCTGGATGTTCCTTTTTCTTAGCAGATTTGAGACTTCTTGAACTGCTTGGTCCCTTAGATTGAGTGGAACATCTGGAAGGGACTTGTTTGACCTTAAGGGGTTGCGAACAAAGGGGATTCTGTAGCCTCCAGATATAACGGACTGTACCCAAGTATCTTGTGTTATGTCTTGCCAGGCCCTTGGGTACAGCGATAATCTCCCCCTGACTGCCTCCAGAGGTGGGCAGCCGGGCAACCCTTCAGGGATGCTGGAAGGGCTTCTCAGAGAAGGATTCTCTGCTGCCCTGATTTTGCGGACCCTCTCTGCCCCGAGGGCGGCGTCTATTATTGTTCCCTCCTCTGCCCCTGGATGGGAACTCACCACGTGTGTCTGGCAAGGCTCCCTGGGATTTCCGGAACCACATCTTTCCACTCTTCTGACCCTTGGGATATGGTCTAGAAGAAGTGGAAAAACGGACTCCTACAGCAGACAGAGTCTTGCCTTCCTGCTCACACCTGGTAAGGGTGTCTTTCAACTGTGATCCAAAGAGAGAGGATCCATCAAAGGGGGTGTCAGGCTTTGTCTCTACTCCATCAGAGCTGACGATTCCCTGAAGGTCTTAAAGTAAAACTGGCAAAGGAAAAGATCTGTGCTGGTACTTTGACTCTCCTTAGTTAGATGAACTACTGTTGTCTGATGCTCAATGACTAAACAGCAGTAAGTGCATGCATATGTAGCAAGTGCTAAGATGCATATTAGCCTAGCAAGTGACTAGTCTTCACTTGTAGAAATACATACTGTGACATGAGTAACAAGTACACTTATAAAGTGATGTACAACAGGACTTTTGTAGACAAATTCTTGGCTGGATTTATCATCACTGCCATTTGTTTCAATAAAATCTCAAAAGTAGGGAGGTCTGTGCACCTATACTTAAGGCGTATTGCGACCAAATGACAAACACTAGCATCTCCCAAGTGTTTTCATTTGCCTTTACAAATCAATAAATAACGAAGATTTGACAGTTTCATTAAGTAATCTAGACTTATAACTGGTCAGCTCAGAGGGAACTCCAACACATAAGGATGGCAGATAAGAGCCATCTACAAGCAGACGGCAAAGTACTGCTGGCACATCTATGATGGTCCTGGATGTCAGATGCAGCAATCCAGCTCTTAATGTTATAGCTGATCAAATACAGGACCCTTCTTGACAGGTCCTCAGCTGGATTGAATCCCAAGCACTAATCACAAAAAAAGAGACAGAAAACTGTACAAGCACAGAGGTAAGATAGCTGAATGCTGGCATACTGACTTATCAAATGTGGTAAGACCTCCCAACAATAACTACTGATGAAAGTATAAATCTTTTATAGCACATATCTACAACAGAGACATTTCTGAAACAAATAATTAAGACAACCATTCTAATAGTGAGAGCTCTGACTACAGCATTTTCCACTGAACCTAACTCCTCAATGACAAAACAATGCAGTACGAAATTTACTTGGAAAATGCTAGTTTTGAAACCAGTAGACTCATCTGGGGAAGGGAGGTTAACGACTTGCCCATTTTCCTAAACTCATGCACCAGCTGCAAAAACATCTGAACTGAAAGTGACAAGCCACAATGAAATGTGCTCTCACAAGTCTGGATTTTGCCTCCACAAAACAGTGCAACAAACAGACTAGTTGAGGAGCAATTCAAGCAACCACTCCACTAACAGTGAGAGCTTTGACTACAGGAAAAGTTTGATTGTTCTGAGGGACACCCAATCCTTACAAAAGGCAAGATATGGTTTCCTGTATAAGGGGCTCCTACAGCACAAGTGATGGATACAAGAAAAAATTTCCAAAAGGAAAATAATTACAACCACTAACTACACAATGAGACTAAACAGGTAAGAAGCCTGTCATCTTTAATGTAAACACCCCAAGTACAGGATCCCCCACCAAGGATGACAGAGATGCACTAATCTTTTATGAACCTCTGTACAAAACGATGAAAAAAAACACAATGGACCACAGAATGTGTAACAGACAGCAGCACCTCCTAAATGCTTTATTCCACACATGGGACCCCTTGAAATTATCTATGGTATGACCCCAGTTACTCTCCTTACAGGTAAATATGCAATTCTCTATCATGGGATGGGTGAGGCCAATCTATAACCAAATGGGAAAGGTTATCTCAAGAACAAAAAGGGAAACTGGTTAGGAATAAAATGGCCCACAAGGACAGCTAGCCTCGTAATTAACTATAAACAAAATAACTGAGGCACAAGTCATAGCGGCTTCAAATCAACATCAAGATCATTTGTAAGCTACCTGACTGGGATGGAAAAGGGTTAATTTTCTACCACAAATTCAAGTAAAGGTCTGTTGAGAGGAAAGTTCCCTAGCAGCCTCTAAAACTTCTGAAACCTCTGCCTTGTCAGCAAACCTGATGGGACCAAGAGTCTATATCAGCCGTCAGACCTTGTGGTGTAGCCAGCTGTCACCTTAACAATGGGATATCCTACAAATGGTCTGGGAGTGTTTGCTGCATTCTGAAGGATTTAACAGCCTAAGAATCACACCCTTCCACAGCAAACCAACAGTAACAAGATTAAGACTTATCTAGCCTTGAAACTTCTGATGAGCCATGGATTTGGAGGGCATAACTAAAGTAATTTCTGATACCACAGAAGAATTAAACCACTGCCACCCACCCTCTGACTGAAAAGGGAAGATGGCATTCTCTTGTGGGGCAAGAAAGTGCAAAACTCCTAAAAGACCATGACTAGGAAAGGACTCTAGGAGAGGAATAGAGCAGCATCTCAGACAGCCTGTTGGCTCTTTCACCTCCATGGAGATGAGAAAATATGTAAGCATTGTATCTTTTGTCTATAAATTGATCAGTCACAGCATGAAGTTATGGGAAAGAATAGTGGAAGCTAGGTTAAGAAGGGAGGTGATGATTAGTGATCAGCAGTATGGTTTCATGCCAAGAAAGAGCACTACAGATGCAATGTTTGCTCTGAGTGTGTTGATGGAGAAGTACAGACAAGGTCAGAAGGAGTTGCATTGTGTCTTTGTGGATTTAGAGAAAGCATATGACAGGGTGTCTAGAGAGGTGTTGTGGTATTGTATGAGGAAGTCGGAGTGTCAGAGAAGTATGTAAGAGTGGTACAGGATATGTACGAGGGTAGTGCGACAGTGGTGAGGTCTGCGGTGGGAGTGACAGATGCGTTTAAGGTGAAGGTGGGATTACATCAAGGATCATCTCTGAGCCCTTTCTTATTTGCAATGGTGATGGACAGATTGACAAATGAGATCAGACAGGAGTCCCCATGGACTATGATGTTTGCAGATGACATTGTGATCTGTAGTGAGAGTAAGGAACAGGTGGCGGAGACCCTGGAGAGGTGGAGATATGCTCTAGAGAGAAGAGGAATGAAGGTCATCAGGACTAAGACAGAATGTGTGTGTGTGTGTGTGTGTGTGTGTGTGTGTGTGCATGAGAGGGAGGATAGAGGAATGGTGAGGATGCAGGGAGTAGAGGTGGCGAAGGTGGATGAGCTTAAATACTTGGGATCAACAGTTCAGAGTAATGGTGAGTGTGGAAGAGAGGTGAAGAAGAGAGTACAGGCAGGATGGAGTGGGTGGAGAAGAGTGTCAGGAGTGATTTGTGACAGACAAGTACCAGTAAGAGTGAAAGGGAAGATCTACAAGAGGGTAGTGACACCAGCTATGCTATATGGGTTGGAAACAGTGGCACTGACAAAAAGGCAGGAGTCCGAGCTTGACGTAGCAGAGTTGAATATGTTACGATTTGCACTGGGTGTGAAGAGGATGGACAGGATTAGGAATAATTATATTAGAGGGCCAACCCAGGTTGGAAGGATTGGAGACAAAACCAAAGGGGCAAGATTTTGTTGGTTTGGACATGTGCTGAGGAGGGATGCAGAGTATATTTGGAAAAAGATGCGAAGGATGAAGCTGCCAGGTAACAGGAAAAGAGGAAGGCCTAAGATGAGGTTTACAGAAGTGGTGAGAGAGAACATGCAGGTGGTTGGTGTGACAGAGCAAGATACAGAGGGCAGGAAGAAATGGAAACAGTTGATCCGCTGTGGCGACCCCTAACGGAAGCAGCCAAAAGAAGAAGATATCCTGTATCTACAACCACCTGTGAAATGAACAACTCAATAAGCAGGGGAGTTTGCAGTGTTTCCTTTTGCTTAATATTACAAGATGGAGTGGCTGGATGAGGAAAGGCCAAAGCAGCAGCTTTTTTTGCAAGCCATTTAGGGAAAGGAACACTCCTTTCAGCTCAAGATAGCTGATGTTTGGCATTTCTGTCTTATGGTGGTGGTGCAAACTCCCTGGCACCATTAAAGTATGAGTAAAGTCCTCTAGTTAGAATGCAAAGCATCTCATCAAAACCTGCAACAGGTTCAGCTCCAAAAATGGAAGACCCACCAAAATGTTGGCAAGAGTGATCTAGCACTACAGCACCTAGCAAAGGGAGGCCAAAAGTAGTAGCAGGTCTGTTACACGCATGGTGGCTTTGAAGGAACTAAATTAAGAGTCAAATACAGCACTCAAATAGCACCATAAATGTTTACAGCAGCCATCAAGCTCAGAACGTTCAGAAATCCATTTGGACCTTATGTTATGTCCTCACTAATTCAGTCCAGTTCATGACCTCTTTGGCCCTCTCCAAGGGTAAGAATGACTGACTGCATAGACTGCCCAGCTCAGTACCAATAAAAGTGAGTTTCTGAGTAGTCCTCAGAAATGACTTCAACAAACATAGTCAAACTCTAGGGATTGCAACTATGGGAGCAGCCACAGAAAATAATTTTCCAGAAGTCCTTGAAGAAGGCCATCAGGAGCAAAATGTCCAAGTAAGAAACCATAAGGAGATCTGCAAGGCTTAAACTACCACAGCAAACACCAACAACTCTGGGTGCTGAGAAAAGCTCAGATGTTACCAATTTGGAAGTGATGCTCACTCAGAATAAATTAAAGGAATTTCCTCTGTTGGCATCCAAATCCTGATTCACTAAAAGATATTCACCACACCCAATGGTAAATCCACGTGCCCTATTAGTGCAAGATTTAGTCCCTACAAAACTATTCAAAACAGGATATAAGGATATTCTGACTGAAGCTGCTGAAACCCATAATGTAAACAACTATCCAACAGATTTAAGACCAAGATGATAATTTGAAACTATGGGAACAAATCTTCAATATTATACTGGCTTAAAACATGGAATCTGAAATACTCCTTTGTTATTCATATTATAAAGTATAATTCTACTTGGAACCACATTATTATAAGATATCGTTCCTGGAGAAATAAGGTGTATTTGTACCAATATGGAAAACTTTTAGTTATGTACTTACCATAACTTTAGATGTTTGGGATCCATCTTGCCTACATTCTGTACTGATGGGCTCAGAGCCGATCCTCGGCTCCGACTCGGCACGCTATGCTATAGAGCGAAGCCTCTTATTGGCTGAGCTATTCTCTATCCCAGGATGCACCACCGCTAATCCCCCAGATCTTGTTTGTCCGCATTCATGCACACACACAACTGTTTATATAACATTGCCAGATGTTTCAAGATGAAACAATAGAATTCGGACCATCCGATCTCTTATGATCTCCAAGGCAGGGGGAAGGAGGGTGGGTATTAGGAATGTAGGCGAGATGGATCCCAAACATCTAAAGTTATGGTAAGTACATAACTAAAAGATGTTATGTGATCCTATCTCGCCTACATTCTGTACTGATGGGACAGCGTCCCTAGCACCTAAATCCTGGGTGGCTCACTGGAAAACACTCCTGAGCACTATGGAACCAAATGAAGCTCGTCCCCGAGATGCCACATCCAATTTGTAATGGGAAATGAAAGTGTGCGGGGAAGACCACGTAGCCGCAGCACAAATGTCACTAATGGCAAGCTTAGAATGGAATGCTATTGAAGTAGCCATAGCTCTTGTAGAGTGAGCTTTGATAGAGGTTGTAAGCTCTTTATTAGAAGAGGAATACGCCTGGCTAATACAGTCCCTGATCCATTTGGCAATAGTGACCTTTGTGACGGATTTGCCCAATTTATTATCCGAAAAGGACACAAACAACTGATCTGTTTTCCGTGTTTGTTGGGTCCTGTCTAAATAAAAACGCAATTGCCTATGAACATCCAATGTGTGGAAGATGTATTCCGCTTTGAGTACTTTGGAAAGAAAACTGGAAGCTCTAGTGACTGTTGCAGGCAAAAACTGGAACAAACTTTAGGGACAAAAGATGGATCAGGCCTGAGGGATACTCTATCTTTGTGAAAAACCAGGTACGGTGGTTTTACAGACAGAGCCTGAAGTTCTGAAACTCTTCTGGCAGAAGTAATCGCGACCAGAAAGGTGGTTTTCCAAGAAAGAAATTTCAAATCACATGTTGCTGTCGGCTCAAAGGGGGAGGAGGTTAAGGTACGTAACACCACATCGAGATCCCACGGAGGAGCAGGGTGAGAAATCGGAGGTCGTAAAAGCAGAGCACCTTTCATGAAGGTTTTACACAATCTGTTGCTCATTAAAGGTGGGTTTGTAGATTCATGGAAATTAGAAATAGCTGCCAATTGGACCTTGATGGTAGAGACTGAAGAACCTTGATTAAATAGGGAAGTCAGAAATTTCAGGACTTCCGATACCGGAACAGTGATGGGATCCAGACCCCGGAGTTCAGCCCAAATAGCAAATCTCTTCCATTTGCTAGTATACAATTTCTTAGTGGCAGACTTGTGGGCCGAGGATAAGATATGAATGACTTCCGGGTCTAAGGTATGACTCTCCTGACTATAGTCGGAAGAGGAGCCAAGCTGTTAACTTCAAAGTGTGAAGGGACTGATGGAGTTGTCCCGACTGATGAATTAACAGGTCTGGGATCTGATCCAGGAACCATGGACCGTCCAGTGCATATCTCTGAAGATAGGAGAACCATACCTGATGAGGCCAGTAAGGGGCAACCAAAATCATTTTGCTCCCCAAGTGAGACGCCTTTTGGATCACTCTGGGAAGGAGGGGAACTGGGGGGAAGGCGTATAGCAAGCCGTTGGGCCAAGGATTGTCTAATGCGTCCATAGGACTCTCCCCCGGAGCTGGAGTGAGAGAGAAGAAGTTCTTGCACTTCGCGTTTAGTGGGGTTGCGAAGAGGTCGCAACAAGGAGTTCCCCATCTGCTGAAGATCTGAGTTGTCACTGCATCGTTCAGAGACCACTCGTGAGGAGAGAGAATTGTTCTGCTTAGCCTGTCGGCTATCACGTTGGACTTGCCAGGGATATGAGTCACCACTAGAAAACGTTTGGTCGTCACTGCCCATTCCCAAACTCTCATGGCCTCTCTGCAAAGGGGGTAGGATCTGGTCCCTCCCTGCTTGTTCAGGTACCAGACTACTGACATGTTGTCGGAGTGAACGGCAATTACGCCCTGAGGGAGGTAATCGTGAAGGGCTTGTAGGGACAGAAACACCGCCCTCATTTCTAAAATGTTGATATGAAGGAGGCTCTCTTCTGAATGCCATTTGCCTTGGACTGACCTGCCCAGGGAATGCCCCCACCCCCACCCCATCTGGGAGGCGTCCGTGGTCAAAGTGGCCACAGGAGGAGGTGGAACAAAGGGTCGTCCCTGATCCAGATTGGAGGGCACCAGCCACCAGCGAAGGTCCCGTTTGCAAGTTTCCGTGATCCGGATGAGGTGACAGAGGGAGATCCTGAAAGGACCACTGTGTCGAAAGGAGCCACTGGAGAATTCTCATATGCAATCTTGCTAAGGGGACTAGAAGAACAGTGGCCGACAGAGCCCAATAGCTGCAGGACCATCCTGGCTGGAGCTTTGGATCTGAGAATCATGGCTCGGACTTGAGCCTGTATAGTCTGTATCCTTTCTGTAGGAAGACAGACCCGCATTAGGTTCGAGTCTATCTCTACTCCGATGAACCTTATGCGCCGAGATGGCAGCAACACAGACTTTGGCCAATTGAAGGTGATTCCAAGGGAAGTGCCTAGTGATATTGTGGCTTGTAGGTTTTGCAACAGTAGACGCGTGGAGGTGGCAGTTAGGAGCCAGTCGTCCAGATACGGAAACACCTGGAATCCTAGACTCCTCAGGTGAGCAGTCACGACCGCCAAACATTTGGTGAACATCCTGGGGGCTGTGGTGAGACCAAAGGGCAGTGCGCAGAACTGAAAATGACTGTCTCCCAGGCTGAAGCGCAAATGTCTCCTGGACGCCTGATCTACCAGTATGTGGTAATAGGCATCCTTGAGATCTACGGAGCACATCCAAACACCTTTTTCCAGCAGTGGGAGAATGGATTGTAAGGTGACCATTCGGAACTTGGACTTTTTGACTGATCGATTTAGGACGCTGAGATCCCAAATGGGCCTCAAGTCCCCGGTCTTTTTTGGCACCAAAAAGAACCTTGAGTAAGTCCCTAATCCGATCTGGTCTGCGGGGACCGGTTGGATGACTCCTTTTTGAAGCAGCTTTGAGACTTCTAAGGCTGTGATTTCCCGTTGACTGGGTGGCGGGTCCGGGATTCTCTTGGACGGCGGTGGGGAGTGAGAAAAAGGGATGGCGTAACCTCCGGCGATGATTCGAAGCACCCATCGGTCCTGAGTGATACCCTCCCAGGCTTTTAGGTGCCTCGAAAAACGATCCCCGACTGGCTCCGGAGCTGCACAGTCGGGCAATCCTTCAAGGATTGTGGAAGGCTGAAGAGCCACGAAAGGACTTGCGGTCTCCAGTGTTGCGGGGGCCTCTGCCGCCTCTGGGACGGCGTCTTCCAGAAAAATTTCCCCCTCCTCTGCCTCTAGAAGGGGGATCATCCTGCTGCGAGGGATAAGACTTCTGGGACTTACGGAACCACATTTTCCCTCCTCTTTTAGCCTTGGGATAAGGCCGAAAGGGAGTGGAAAATCGTGCCCCTACGGCAGTCAGAGTCTTACCTTCTTGCTCGCAGTGGGTCAACGTGTCCTTTACCTTGGGTCCAAACAAACAGGACCCATCAAAGGGAGCATCGGCAAAGGAAGACTTAAATGCTTCCGCAAAATGACACAGGCGGAGCCAGGCTTGCCTCCGTAGAGCAACACCCATACCCGCCGCTCTACTCGCCCCTTCGGCTGCATATGAAATGAGCCTCATGGACGAGTTTGATATGGATGACAACGTAGCCAACTGAGAGCCAACCATCTGGGCCAGCTGCTCAGGTAGGTTACCCAAGAGAGTATCTGAAAGCTCCTTGATCAGATCCCTCTAAAATCTAGTGAAGTGCGCCAAATAGTTCAGGGACCTTAAAGTAAAGGCCGCTGAACTGAGGGTGCGCTTCCCGTACCGATCCATGCTCCTAGACTCCTTATTAGGAGGATGGACGGACGTCGAAGCCTCTGCTACATCTTGTTGGGTAGCAGATGCCACCACCAAGGCATCTACAGCCACACCTTTGGTCAAAAACTCCTTCTCTGGGAGTGCTGATAAGAACTTGTTTGGGCGAGCAGGCACCGGTTCCACAGAGTCTGGATGTTCCCACGCCCTTCAACAGATCAAATCTAGGAGCTCGTCGAAGGGCGGTGACACCCAGGAGGCGGAGGGCTGAGCCCCGAAGGCCTTGAGGAACACCGACTCGTCAGCGGCAGGGGGTTTGGAATGCCAGCCGCCTCGTTGTTTGAGGGCTTCCAAGATGTCTGCGAAGGAGACATCATCTGAGGATGACTTAGGGGACCCCACCGCTTCATCAAGATCGGTGTCCGACGTGAGAGACTTATCAGGGGAGTCGACGTGCTTCCTCTTGCACAGTCTTTTCCTTGGGGGTTCCTCTGAAGAAGCTTCAGAGGGACCTCCAGGAGGGGGGGAAACCCCACTGGGGGTGACCTCAGGCCCCAGGGCTCCGCTGTCTAAGGACAGGGGGACTACCAAAGACCCAGTCTCCGTGTGTAGGGAAGGTGCTGGTGAGACCCTGGAGGTAGACAAAGAAGATTTGGCCAAAGCACTCCTCAGGGCCCAGAGGGCCGGACCGCCAGAGTCCTGGGAAGGTCCAACCCCCGTGGCCACAACAGTAGACTGTACCCCTGCAGCCGACGCACCGAGAGGAAGGCTTGGGACTGAAAACATCGGTCCCGAAGCGCCCCCCCAGGGCAGACGGAGGAGGTCCGTGTACCGAACTCAGACTCAAGAGCCGGGGTTGGAGTAAGGGTCGGGGCCGACCCGAAAACCTCCATCGGCTCCACCAGCACCAGCTCCAATGGTGCCGAGGCTGTTGGAGGAGGAACCAGAACTACAGGGTGGGTCATCGGCTCCGAAGCCAAATGTGCCGGAGCCGAAACTAATTTCTGGAATACAGGAGACTGAAAAAGTCTTAGGAGCACCCTGTCGATGTCCGAATCCGACATCCTGGAAGATCGGGAGGAGACCGACCGGGTCCGAACCAACTTCTCCATCGGCTCCGAAGGACTGGGGGACCGGCTCCGAATCGACTCGACCAGTATTGGTGCAGAGGGAGATTCCAAAACAATTTCCCTCGGTGCCGAGGTGGGCTTCGGCGCCGAGGGGGAAGAATCTGTGCCGGCAACCCTCATTGGCTCCAAAATCAGTGGAGCCGATGAAGGTGACCCGCCTCTCGAAGCCCCAGCCATCTGCTCCGAAACCAGAGGAGTCGAGGCTGGAGGCATTGAGGCAGACCGTTCCGCCCTTGGCTCCGAAGTCCGTGGAGCTGAAGAAGAAGCCTGCCTAGGTTTCTTAGTTGTCGGTTCCGACGGACTGGTCGGAGCCGACGATTTCTTTTTCTTAGCTGGAGAGGGAGAGGAAGATAAGGCCTCTTCAAAGGAGGGCTTGATAAGCCCTTTTAAAATCAATTTATTCTTCCTCTCTTGGAGGACCCGAGAGGAAAAGGCGTGACACACGCTGCAGGACTCCTGGAGATGTTTGGCGCCTAAGCAGTAAACGCATAAGGAGTGATCATCTGTGATGGACATTTTATAGTTGCATCTCGTGCACTTTTTAAACCCAGAGGGTCTATGCTCCTTAGACATACTGTAAATACTTTGCCCAAATATTTGTCAGAAAAACAGTACAAACACAAAATATTGAAGAACTTTTTTTTTTTTTTAACAAGAGCGCAAGCCCAACACTAAACGAATATAACACCAAAAGAGGGCCAAGAACCCTCTAACTTAAACAGGTACTTGGACCTCAGAAACGATAAAAAAAACTCCACAAGAACGAGGGGAAGGCCCCTCTAACTTAAACAGAAACTTTTCCCTATCTAACACAAAATTTTACCACAAATTCTCACAAAAAACACACGTATACACACTAACAGCTGTTAAAACAGCTTTTTGGTGAAGAATTTGGAAATTTCTGACAGAAACTTTCAGAAAAAAACAGCACTTAGCTCAGCCAAGTTCGAGACCACGTCCTAGCTTGTAAGCGGTAAACGAGATCTGGGGGATTAGCGGTGGTGCATCCTGGGATAGAGAATAGCTCAGCCAATAAGAGGCTTCGTTCTATAGCACAGCGTGCCGAGTCGGAGCCGAGGATCGGCTCCGAGCCCATCAGTACAGAATGTAGGCGAGATAGGATCACATAACATCATGGAAGCATTCATGTAAATAGTGTATATATGTTATCAGAATGTTGTTAGAAACTTTGCTTGGAAACCACCTGTGTATTTCACTGTCAAATATTTTGTATGAATAAGGAGAAAAACAATAAAGAAGTATTACTGAAAAAAAAAAGACCAAGATGAGGTGGTCCTAAAACTCCTTCCCATTCTACAACCACTCTGAGCAGTACTGTCTGTGGGCTCTCCTAAAAGTACATTTAAGATGGATTCATCTGCTAAAGAAACCATTTTTTTTTGGGGGGGGGGGGGGCAATGAACTCCAGAAAGTGGTCTACAGTGACCAGGTTTATAATTTAATGGACCATAGTAATTGCAGTCAAAGCTGGGTTGAACTTTAACAAGACCCACCTGTGCACCCATACCCCCCCCCCCCCAGCAAACAGCAGAGTCCCAGGCAGGACTTGAAGAAAGCATCCAAGTAGCTCAGGTGGGCCACCTATTTAGGCAACTAAACAATAGCAAGGTAAAGACCGTGCATAATTTAATAACCTTCTTATGGTAGTAAAGAGGTATCTTCGCTTAAGACGGGCAAGGCTTAGTACAAGTAAACCTAGAAGTAGAAAGAGGGATCATAAAAGGCCCCCGCCAAAGAGATAAAGGTTTGTTTACTTTTCACATCACTGACCTGGTTTCAAGGGTGGGCTGGCAAAACAGTACTGCCTCAAAGAAATGGACATCCAGAAAGTTATTTTCGAGTTCCTTCTTCATGGAGAACAGCTTCAGCCAGTAAATTTTCAGCAGAATTGCAGCTAATTTAATGATCAAAAGCAAAGTACCAGGTCCTCAAAATTATCAACAGAAGACAACGCAGAAAATGCACTCACAATCTGAAAGAACACCCTGAGCTCAAAATCCAGTAAGTCCTCTCAATCTTATACCTGGAACCTTCATAAACAAGGCTGGATAAGCATGACAACAAGCAAGATAAAAAGGCTGAGGGCACTAAAGCCATTGTGGCAAAGGAGTAGAGTCTCTTGACACACCTGGCCAAAACCTTTGAAATGCTTTTTAGAAAGTAAGGCAGAAAAATGTTACATATATCAAAACCTATTCTGGACTAAAAAGATTACACATAAGTCAGTAGTATGGCATCTTATCAGTTGTGCTACCCACTAAGGTGAAGGTGTGTAAAAGGCATTGGTTTTCTTGGGGAAGAAGAGACAGAAGTAAGGGTGCATTCAGATTGCATGCACATTAGTCAATCACTGGATCCAGAAGACGGATTCCATACAGCTATCTAAGTACATGTACCAGAACAGTAGCTTTATGAATTTTCATTACTGCAGTAGCCTCAGCTATACTGGATACATCCTGCACAAGATATAACAGCCAGTCAGCTAACAGAGCTTAAAGACACCTATATGCCCAAACAGTTGACAGCTTGGGCAGAGAAGAAGAAAATCAGCCGAAGAAAATCAACTGTTTGGGTGCTAAGCCCTTCAGAGCTTTGATGCAAAGTGAGAGGGGGGAGATACAACCCTGAAATAAGTCAATGTTAAGTAAAATCAAAGTCCTGCCCTTCACATCAAAAATTATACAAAAACAGGGGGGTGGAGTGGCTACTGCAGCAGTGATCATTCGAACATCTACTGCCACAGTAAGGTTACTTACAAAACTGCACTATGTTCAGCATTTGATCACTGATGCAGTAGCCTTAGCTATATGGGTAGACTACCACAGCACACAATGACCGAGGAGGAAGGTCCTAACAGCCTGCCCTAGACTGTAAACAGGAAGCTAGCTTGTAGTATTTTGCAAAGATATGTGCAGAGGACCAAGTAGCTGCTTCTAGAATACTTCTAAAGCACATCTCCTTTACAAAAAGCTACTGATGAAGCTAAGGCCCCTGAAGACCATGTTCTGACCCTGCCTGGAACTGACTTGGTGCGACTGGTATAAGAAAAGGAAATAGCATGCGACAACCATTTGGAGATGGTCTACTTTGACACATGTTGTCCTTCTTTTCTTACCTTCATAAGAAATTAAAAACTGATTAGAGTTTGACGGTTTTACTTCTGCCAAGATAATATCAGAGTTCTCTAAGGACATCCAAAGAATGAATAATTCTGGTCTCCCTTGTTTTTAGTTTCTAGAAAGACGACAAGGAAATGGATAACTTGGTTCAAAGTAAAATTAGATACCACATCAGGCATAAAATACTGGTTCTCAAGAACTTATCTCTGTGGAAAATGACAGGGGTGACCCACAATGAGATCTTGCAACTCACTCACTGCAGAAGTCAGAGTAATTAACAAAACTGTTGCCCATGGAATGAACCTCAATCCAGCCTGATCAACTGGTTCAAATGGTGGCGGAGTTAATTTTTCCAACACAAATTTAGGATCCCTAGGAGGATCCACCTGCTTCACCAATGGCTGGGTATGCAGCACTTCTTTCAAAAACATTTTAACATGGGAATGCACTTAAAAGGGAGGATCCATGGGCAAAACCTGCTGAAATGTCTGACAAATGAACCTTAACAGAAAAGTAAGAAAGGCCAGAGAATAATAACTCACAAATATTGTTGAACCAGTAAAAAATAGTCTTAAAAGGGTTCTGGTTCATGTCTGGGTACTAACCAGAAAATCTTTTTACATTTAGTAATATACAATTTCCTAGAAAGAAATCTCTGTCTCATAAAACATGCTGCATGTCCTCAGAATACATGCCTCAAAGGTACTGAAATGATCCAAAAAGTTGAAGTCAATTCAAGATGGAGTACATCAAAGAACCCTGTCTTGTGGGACAAGGTCTAGTTTGTGAGTACCCTTGTGATAACTGAACTTGGCCATATTCAAAAGAAAGGAGAACCACTGTTATCAGGGCCAGAAAGGAATCACCACAATGGTCTTTGAAGAACCTTCTGAATTTTCAGAAAGAGACTAGATATAAACATAAAGGATGGAAAAGCTTACAGGAAACATTCCTGTAGAAGGAAATGAAAACATATCTATTTTCCAATATTGTCTGTAAGGAATACTGGAGCATATGTTTGCCAGTTGCTTATTGCAGATGGAGGGAAAAAAGTTCTACCTGAGGTGCTCTTCACAGCTGTATAAAATCCTGGAAGACCCCTGATTCAATTTTCATTTGTTAGGGTCTGTCCTGGTTTTTCTCATCTTGTCTGGCACAGTATTTTGCACTGACTGGATGTAAAATGTCTGTAGAGTTGGACTGTGCAGAATTGCTATATCTTAGGCTATCATGGCTAGTATGCACAGGTGGTAGAATCTGGACCCCTCCCTGTTTATGAAATCACATCACTGTGGTGCTGTTGGTAATCAGCTATAATTGCCCATGGGCCCACAGATGATTGACCGAGTTGATCGCACTTATACCTGCCAACACCTCTCATGTTTTTATATTTTTTCCATCATTTTTATTTCAAAGACCCCACACACTTATTTCCATAGAAACTGCTCCCCCAAGCAAAGTCGCAGGTGTCTGTAATAATAGATTATGCTAAGGGAAATTGAAGACCTGGTTTTAACTTCAGATAAAACTGGGTTTCTCCACCAAAAGTTTCCTTTTTTCAAATCCCAAAACTGGAATATGGGTTGACGTTGACCACAGAGATTTTAGGTACTACTGAATTTTTCTCATGTGGAGTCTGTCTAAAGGAATCATGAGAGCCATGGATGTCATGAATCCTAGTATCTTGAAAAATTCTCTTATTGAAGTCTTGGATTGAGTGAAAAAACTCAGGAGAAGATATAGATCCACTTTTTCCTCTATGGGGAAAAAAAACTCTCTGAACTGAGACATTGAGGATACACTGAAGGAAAACAATCTTGTGAGGAAGCGGTTAAACAAAATGTCTGAATGTTCTCTTAGAACCCAAGTCTGTGAAGGAGGCCTTTCACAACTAGTGAAAAACTCCTGACACTTTCAAGCCAACTCTGCAAAGATAAGTAAATCTAAATAGGAAAAATGTGAACAGTCTGCAATAGGCTAGTACTTTAGACACCCTATGAATACTTTTGGAGCACAGGACATACAGTAAGGGGTGATCCAGACACAAAACCTTAAGAAATTTTTGAAATTTGAAGCTATATGAATACAATGATATGTAACTTTTAAATCTAAAGTTACTGAGAAACCAAAAGGGATAATAAATATAATGTGAAGGGACAGCATTTTTTGAACTTTGGGACTTTCACAAACTGTTTTAGAAAGGAAACATCTAAGAGTAGCCCCCAACAGAAAATTAAGGAGCTTACCATATGCAGATGGTCATTCAGACCTCTTGGACTGTCCTTATTTCAGAGGAGCTCTTCAAAAAAATTTTTTTTGAAGCATCTTTGCCCCCCTTTTTTTTTTTTTTTTTTTCTCTGAATGACTGCTTGCCAAAAGCTTGCTGTGTTTGCTTATTTTCTAAAGGGCGATGAAGTAGGTATACAACTTTTAGCAAAACTTGGAGAAGGAAGGCTGAAAAATCTGAGCAACCCCATGAATTGGTTTCTCTCACTGCACTTTTTCAGGACCTCAACAGAAGATTATAAAAACAACCTCCCAATTGAAAGGAAAATACATTCTGAGCATATAACCATGCAAACTTTCTGATAACTGTTACCATAAAAGCTGCTATGGAAGAGGCATCATCGGAATCATATACACACACACACACACACACACACACACACACACACACACACACACACACACACACAGAGTGTCTGGTGACTTTAGACACAAGAGCAATAAGTGAATTAAGACTTTTCCTCAGAAGATGGGCATTAGCTATACTGTTCCACATATTCTCAACAAATGCAAGCAAAAAAGTACAGTTGTGTACACTTACCATAAATGTAGATGTTCGAGCGTATTCACTGTTGCAGTCATTACATTTGGGTAATCTGCTTGCAGGTTGCCCTCAGTCGGCCTGATTAACAAAGCCTTGAGTCCTGCGTCGGTTGCTGTCCCTTCTTCCATGACATCAGGGGAATAAAACATGCAGCCGACACCATTACATCAGTTTTTCTTGCCCCAGATGTCAGGTGCTCCCCTAATGGGAAGCAATTAAACATAAAAAACACAAAGGTATACCTCCAACAAAAAAGCAAATACACCAAAAAGGCTTTTAAGCATAGTAAAGGAAAGTGGAGGTATAGCCAAAAGAAGTTAGGGGGCAGGAGGGAGGGTAACCAGGACTGCAACAGTGAATACACTGGAACATCTACATTTATGGTAAATGTACACAACTGTACTATGTTCGTGTTTCACTGTTGCAGTCATTACATTTTGGTAGATTCCCAAAGCTATGGTTGGGAGGAGTTTAGATAGCATTCGGGCCAGCAATAAGGCCCTGTAAGACTGCAGTGGCAAAGCCAGCTCTGGATTTAGAGAAAATTGTCAAATGATAATGCTTGGTGAAAGTATGTACAGAACTCCAGGTAACGGCTTCTACGATGTCCCTGGTAGGAACTCCTCTAAGAAAGACTGTAGAAGTAGATGCAGCCCTGGTGGAGTGAGGTTTGATCCCTTGGGGGATAGGTTTTCCATGGTGCTTATAGTAGAAATGAATGCAATGGTTTTATCCATTTAGAAATGGTTTGTTTTGAAATAGCCCTCCCTCTGCCCCTGCAGCAAATGCTACCAGCAGTTCAGATTTTCTTTGAGGTTTAGTCCTGTTCGCAAGTACAATCTAAGTTGTCTGTGCACATCCAAGGACTGCAGTATCTGTTCCCCTTTGTTCTGTGGATTGGGAAAGAAGGTTGGCAAATGAATGAACTGATTAACAGCCACACTGGATACCACCTTGAGCATGAAGGATGGATTGGTTCTGAGTGACACCCTGTCCGCATAAAAGATGATGAAAGGCTCCACTGCCATAAGGGTCTGTAATTCAGACACCCTTCTAGGTGAAGTGATTGCTAAAAGGAAAGCTGTTTTCCAAGAAAGAAATTTTAAGTCTGCAGTAGCAGCTGGCTCGAAAGGAGGTAGAGTGAGTTTCTCCAATACAAAGTTAAGGTCCTAGGCTGGGGTTGGAGCTCTCCTGGGTGGTCTCAAATTTTTGGCCCCTCTGAGGAACTGCTTGAGCACTGGATGAGAGAAGAGGGAAGGTTCTGTGTTATAATGAGCTGAAATGGCTGAGGCATGGATTTTAATGGAGGAAAAAGACAGGCCCTTGTGAAGCATCTCAGTTAAGTATTGTAAAATCTGAGGTAAATTGGGTCCTGCTGTGTTCATCGCTTGAGATTGGTTCCAGGCACAGAATTTTTTCCATTCTAGTACTAGGCCTCCTTACCTCTAAAATGATATCCATCACAGGTTTGCTGAGGGATGGTAAGGGAGAGTTTAAGTAATTAGCCAGGCTGCAAGGTTCAGTGTTGGAAGCTGAGGGTGTAGAATCTGGTTCTCCTGCTGAGACAGCAGGGAAGGAGTCTGAGGCAGGTACCATGGAGATAACCATGACACACTGCGCAGGAGGGGGTACCAGTGCTGGTGTGACCAGTCTGGAGCAATCAAAATAATCCTTGCTTTGTCCTGTTGACTTTTAGTAGTACTTTGGAGAGCAGAGGCAGCGGGGGAAAGGTATAGACCGATACATTTTTCCAGCTGAAGGACAGAACATTCACTTTCCAGGCTTGCCTGTGCGGAGACCTTGTGCAAAATTTGTCCAATTGGTAGTTCTGGGGGGAGGCAAACAGGTCTATATCTGGGCTCCCCCATTCGCTTGTCAATATGTTGAAAATCCTTGGTTCCAGCTTCCACTAGTGTGGGTGCATGAGGTCTCTGCTTAGTCCGTCTGTCAGTGTATTTAATTTTCCTGGCAGGAAATGAGATTGTAGGTGCACCTGGTAGCTCAAGGCTGTGTTCCACAATGCCATGGCTAGTCTGCAGAGGGGGTAAGAATGTGTACTCCCCCTTGCTTGTTTATGTACCACATAACTGTGGTGTTGTCCGTCTTTAACATTAGTTGTTCTGGAAGAATGTAGTCCTTGAAGGCTGTCAGAGCATTCTCTACAGCTAACATTTCTTTTTAATTGACATGCAGGTGCATTTGACTTGGGTTCCATTAGCCCTGAATGCACTTCCCTGCAAGGTGAGCCCTCCATGCATAGTCTGACGCATCTGTTGTTAGGGTTTAGGCGGCAGGGGTTGGTGTGAAAGGTAGTCCCTTATTTTGGTGGCAGGCCTCTGCCCACCAAAGGAACTCTAGGCGTAGGCCAGGTATGATAGGAATCATTTTCTCTAGGCTGTGAGAATGTTGACTCATAAGCTTTTTAGATACTACTGTAGTTTCCTCATATGCAGTCTTGCATATGGAATTAGAAGAATGCAGGAGGCCATGAATCCCAAGGCTTGCAGTATTTGTCTTGCAGATAGGTAGGTTGTCAAATTAATTTGTTTTTCTGTCGTGAGGTAAGCCATCTGGGAAGTTGTATTCAAGCTTGCTCCCAGGAATGTAATTTGTTGACAGGGTATCAAGTTGTGATTTCTTTTCGTTTATGGTATACCCCAGACAAGTCAGAACCCTTTTTACAAATGCCAGATGATTCAAAAGTATGTCCTGGATTTCTGCCTGAATTAGACAATCGTCCAGGTATGGGTATATTTGAATACTTCTAATAATGAATAATCCAACCAATCACCCCAGACAAAGAAAATGGACCAACTCCAACAACAGGAACCACAAAATTCTCAATGTACACTGTAACCACTTTTATTGAACGACAAGTTACACTGTAACCACTTTTATTGAACAAGTTAATTGACAATTGTTGTTCAATAAAAGTGGTTACAGTGTACATTGAGAATTTTGTGGTTCCTGTTGTTGGAGTTGGTCCATTTTCCTTGTCTGGGGTGATATTTGAATACTTCTTTGCCTGCAAAATGCAATAACTGGAGCTAAGCACTTTGTGAATACCCTGGGCGCAGTAGATAAGCCAAAGGGCAGTGCGGAGAACTGTGCGTGTAGCCTGCTTTGAAGCATAGGTATCTTCTGCAAGATTTCCTGAATGGGATGTGCAGGTATGCTTCTTTTAAATCTAGTGTTGCCAACCAGGCATCTTTGCCTAACATAGGAAGTAATTGGTGAAGAGTCAGCATCTTGAATTTTGGAATTTCCAGAAAAGTGTTTAGAGTAGACAGGTCCAGGTTAGGACGCCATGATTTGTCTTTTCTGGGTATCAGGAAAAGTAGAGTAGAAACATTGTCCCTTTTCCTCTTCTGGTACCAGTTGAATAGCCCCCATGCTTAAGAGAGAAAGTACTTGTTTTTGAGCCTCTGCCCAATGATTTGGGATTAGGTCCAGCCACCCATTTGGCACTGGCAACGTGTGGAAGTGAAATCTGTATCCCTGGGACACTATTTTAAACCCATTTATCCTGGGCAATGAGTTCCCAGTTCTTTGCATGAAGAGCAATCTTGCCCCCCAAAGGGGCAGTCAGAAGATAAGTGCTTGGAAATTTTAAAAGGAAGTCATTGAGACAGTTTACCATGGGGGGGGGGTCTTATTCCCAAACTTGGAAGTGGATGCCCCCCCACTGCTTAGTTCTACAAGTCTCCTGGGACTAAAACCTGGGGGTTTTGCTGTGTCTGCTTTTGGCTTGAGAAGACCTGGAAGGGGCTGGAAAGGACCAATTCTTAGAAGGCCATTGCCTACTAAATCTAGGAGGCTGAACTTATAAAAAATCTTTAACAGTTTGCATAGATTTAGCTCCATCTTCCATCTTTTTAAGAACTTTTTCAGCCTTGTTGCCAAACAGGCGGTCCTGATTTAAAGGAGCATCCAACAATTTAGCTTTAACATGATCAAGCAAAGATTGCTCCTTAAGCCAAGCATGCCTTCTAAGCACAGATCCAGTAACAGCAGCCCTGCAAGAGGCCTCTAATGAATCAAAACCACATTGAAAAGTATCTTTTCCAACTTGTTCAGCAGAATGCATTAAGTCCTGTAAGTCTTTATTTTCCACACAGTCAGGAATCAACATAATTTTCTGTTTAAGCAGTCCAATAACATGTTGCTGATATTTTAACATATGAAATTGGCAGTTTAAAGCTCTAATGGCCAAGGTTGCTGAAGTTTAAACCTTTTTACCCCATCTATCCAGCGCCCTGGAGTCTCTATCGGAAGGGGTAGGATTTTTAGTAGTAGAAGCCTTAATACCTTTGGGCCCCTGTGAAATAGTCTCTGGATCTGCAATAGGATTTTTGAAAAGGAACTTGTGGGACTCAGGGACCCTGTAGTATCTGTCAGGTTTACTCGGAGCCGGAGGCAGGGAATCAGGGGCCAAAATGGATTCCGAGAAAGCATCAACAATATCTAGTACAGGAGGAATAGCCAAAGGCCTATGCTGAGGTAGGAGAAGAAAATCCCTAAGCCTCTTTTTTGAATCAAAACATTCCTGGCTTTCCCAGAGAAAATGCTCCCTTAGAGTATGTAAGGTTTCCCCAAAAGAAAAATCCTCAGGAGGGGAAGCAGAGGGAATAGGATCCCCTGGCATCAGAATCCTCATAAGTAGGTAAGGACAAATCCAGGTCATCAGAAGAGTCAGAAAAAACAGAACCCTGATCAGAAGATTCATAATCAAGCTCAGCCCTAGGCCTCTTAAAAGGGGGGGGGGGTTGGCTACCCCTGATTACAGTTATTAGATCTTCAGACATTTTTATCATTTGTTTTTTTAGGCACAGGGACCTGAACATGTGGCCTGGGCGTCAGTTTTTTTTAGACATTGATCGAGATTTAGGCCTTAGTAATGAAGGAGTCATCGATTTAATATGCAAGTCCATAGGCCTGAATACACCCTCAGAAGCCGGTGCCTGCACAGCGGCTCCAGACCCATCCAAGGTAGAGACATCCGCAGGTTCCATAGTTGAAGCATCTCATGGCATACCAGACTCCAAATGGTTCTCAGTAGAGGCCTGCGAATCAGAAATAGCTGGTATCAGGGGCTGCGAAAGCGCCTGAGTACCGGCGAACTGGCTTAGGAGAAGGGTCGTTGGCCGTTTTGGACCTCGGCAGCCTGTCTCTGTCTTTATCTTTTATCGTTTTTTCCAGAATCCCAGTAGTTGGATGGCTAAGCGACGACATTTCTGGATAAATAAACAGAGAATTGAAATATGTAGAGGCAAAAATAGAGACGATGGATAGTGCGCTGATTAAATACAGCACAAAACCGACTGCAAAGTACGTCGTGGCCAGGGCCTAGGCAAGGAATACAGTACAAATGAAAATCTTTATGAGGTATTTGCTTTCCACAAGTAATGCAATTATCAACTTTTACTGACATCTGAAAGGTGCGAGAAAAAGTTTCCCCAATGGGGTACTTGGCTTTTAGTTTAAGACTTTGGTTCTGAAACTCGAAAACGAAAATTTCAGGAGTTGGCCGACCGGCACTTGCGAACTGCTTCTGCTTCGGGCACCGCACGGCAAGAAAGACTGATGTAATGACATTGGCTGCATGTTTTATACCCCTGATGAACTGACGTTGTGGAAGAAGGAACAGCAACCGACGCAGGACCCAAGACTTTATTAATCAGGCCGACCGACGGCAACCTACAAGCAGATTACCCGAATGTAATGACTGCAACAGTGAAACACGAAGAACATCTAACATGAGACTGGCAATTAAAAATTCTAAAATAAGTGCAGCAGAATACACATTTTGCCCTCAAATCTATCAAAAACTTTCCCATCCTTATCATAAGGATGAGGTTGGCATTTACCAAATGCTCAGCAACAGCAAAATGTGCCAAAGAAATCAAAGCAGGGTCAGACATGGGAGTAGAAAATAATTTTTAAGACTGAGGAATTTTATGCAGTCTGCTTTCTTAAGGGCAGCAGGCTAGCTGTTAGGCAAGTTACAGGCTATAATAAAAACATCCTCCAATGGTGGAAGTACAAGAACAGGACTGGGTTTAGAAAATTCCAGTTGTAACAAATGATATATATTTTTTCAAGGATACTAGTGTATTGTCACATTCCCACTGAAACAATTGATTCATCCTGTAAATGTTTTCAGAAAAATAAAATTCTTTTAATGGACTACCAGAAGGAAAAAAAAAATCTCCTCAGAATCTGATCTGTCATGAATAGAGAAAACAGAAGCCATTTCCTCAAATCATTTCACTGTTCAATGTATTGGCTATTTTCAATAAAAAGAATTCCTTTTTATTACCAGAAAAATTAGTGTAAGAGGGGTCAAGAGTCTGAAATAAGCCCAATAAATCATTACTGTCTAAAGCAGTGGTGCACAACCTCCAGCCCTCGACGCAACACCATCCGCCCCCCAGAGAGTAACCAAAAATTTAAAAAAAAGTGACAAAATGCTATGCCTTACTCCAGTCACGCGAACTTTCCAGTACGTGCTTACTTACCTAATTTACTGCAGTTGCACACACCTCTAATTTTTGATGCAGAAGTAACTATTCTTTGTTTATAACTTGTAGTCTGTAAACAGTAGTAACTTTCTGCAAGAGTTTGTAATAAGTCATGGCTGCAAGCCAGAATAAAGTTAAACACAAAGTTGACATAGAAAACAGGATATTTCATGACTGGTGTCAAGTAAAAATGCTAGTCACCTGTACCTATTTTTAACTTGTAACAACTTGCTATGTTTTGAGGAGGCCCTGAGACGCATTAAGAATTCGTGTATTGGCCCTCCCCACAAAAAGGTTGTGCACCACTGGTCTAAAGTGACACAGAAAAAAAAAAAAAAAAGATAAATGCTTAACTTTTTTTTTAATATGAATTTTAACAGAAGCAGAGGGCCTCCAGTCAAACAAATCAATCCAGGGTCAGGCATCTCCTTCCTCAGAAACTGGCAACAGTTGCTGTCCCATGCTCCCAAGGGCAGTCCAAAAGCCACAGAGGAGGTGCCTAACCCCCAGTCCATGTTGGCTGACAGTACTACACCAAGGAGAACCAAAGTAGAATATTAATACCGTAAGGAGCCAGAAATGGCCAGAGCAGTGTCACCTATCTGGAGCCGATGCAAAACTGTAGCCTACTGAAGGAGCAATGGCTGTCTGGAAATTATTTTTATTTCTTTTCTTTTTTTTTTTTTTTTTTTTTTTTTTTGTGGCTGATGGAGAAGAACTGAAAAAATAGCACATTGTTCCTTAATGAAGCTGAAAATGAAGCCTGAAGCTTAGGTAAGACTGACAGCAATAGTGTACAAAATGGCAAATATGAAGTAATGTTTTCCACCAAAACAACATGAAAAGAACATACATTTATCACGGCCCCTAAAAGTAATTTAACAAAAAAGTTTTCCACAGTAAAACAAAGATAAATTGAAATGTTAGCATCATTTTTAGTTAAAATAAATAAATAAATAAATAAATAAATAAAAGTAGCACTTCTCTGTTTAAAAAAAAAAAAGTTACGTTCTGGTCATAAAATCAAAATGTGGAAGACTTTTTCACCAAAGGGAACCTGTCTACCCAGCAATGGAAAACTAGCCGATCGTTGATTCGCAAAAGCCTGCAAAAGCAATGCTCTTCAACAGCATTACAACTGTGAAGGGCTTGGCACCCAAACCACTTATTTTCTTCAGCTCGCCTTGAGCTGTCAACAGTTTCTGCATGTGGAAGGTGTCCTTATGCTCTGAAAGCTGGCAAGCTGTTGCATCCTGTGCAGGATATAACCCATATGGCTAAGGGTACTGCAGTAGTGATCAAATGAACATCCCAGGGTTACTCAGACTTCTTTCTAAAACTACACCAAGCATTGTGAGGACGGAAAAAGTACAGTTGTGTACCTACCATAAATGTAGATGTTAAGAGTGGATTCACTGTTGCAGTCATTACTCTTGGGTTATCCTGCTGGCAGGCTACCCTCAGTCGGCCAGAATTCCAAAGTCTAGTTCTGGCATCGGCTGCTGTCGCCTCTTCTCTGACATCAGTGCGCCAGGGGTATAAAAGATGCAGCAGACACCATTTTCTTCAGTTTTTCTTGCCCCAGATGTCAGGTGCCCCCAAACTGGTAGGCTGAAAAATATGCCAATGAAAATGCATGCACAAAAATAACATTCCCTTCATCTACAAGCACATACACCAAATAGGTTGTATAGGATAGAGAAGTGCAGACAATTCCCAGCAAAGAAAAGGGGGATGGTGGGTAACCTGGACTGCAACAATGAATACACTCGAACATCTACATTTATGGTAGGTACACAACTGTACTATGTTCATCGTGTTTCACTGTTGCAGTCATTACTCTTGGGTTGAATCCCAAAGCTGAGGAGGGGCGGCTGGGCTAAATAGGGTTAGGAGAGGCCATGAGGCCCTGCAGAACTGCAGTGGCAAAGCCTGCTCTGGACTTAGAGTAAAGAGGTAAGTGGTAGTGCTTTGTGAAGGTGTGCACTGAACTCCAAGTTGCAGCCTCTAAGATATTTTTGGTTGGTACTCCTCTGAGGAAGGCTGCTGAAGTGGCTGCTGCTCTGGTGGAATGAGACTTAATGCCCTTAGGCAATGATTTGCCATGTTGAAAATAGCAGAAATGGATGCAATGGCCTATCCATTTAGAAATAGTCTGTTTTGAGATGGCCTTTCCTTGTGATCCTGCAGCATATGACACTACAAGTTGCTCAGTCTTTCTGAAAGCTTTAGTTCTGTCCAAGTAGAAGCGTAACTGCCTGTGTATGTCCAAAGAATGCAGAATTTTCTCACCCTTGTTCTGTGGATTAGGATAAAAGGTTGGCAAGTGAATGGTTTGGTTAAGGGCCACACTGGACACCACCTTGGGCATAAATGTAGGGTTTGTCCACAGAGAAACCCTGTCTGGATGAAAAATGATGAAAGGTTCCACAGCCATGAGTGCTTGTAACTCAGAGACTCACCTTGCAGAGGTTATTGCTAGGAGCAGAGCTGTTTTCCAGGATAAGAATTTTATATCTGCTGTTGATGCTGGCTCGAAAGGAGGCAGTGTGAGTTTTTCCAAAACATAATTGAGGTCCCAGGCCGGAATTGGTGCTCTCCTTGGAGGCTTAATGTTTTTGGCCCCTCTGAGGTACTGCCTTAAGGGATGAGAAAAAATAGGTGGTTCCGTATTGTAATGGGCTGAAATGGTCGAAGCATGAATCTTAATTGATAAGGAGGAAAGGCCTTTGTCCAGCATCTCAGTCAGGCATTGTAAAATCTGAGGGATATTTGGTACACACGTGTCTATGCCTTGTTCCTGGTTCCAAGCACAGAATCTCTTCCATTTTTCTGCATAAGATTTTGTGGTGCTGGGCCTCCTGGCCTCCAAGATAACATCCATAACAGCTTTTGAAAGAGGAGTGTTTTGAATGGCTACATTATCCACCATGCTGCCAGATTTAAGGTCCTGAGTTGGCTGTGCAGGATCTGATTGTTTTGTTGGGTCAGCAAGTGAGAAGTTTGAGGCAATATCCATGCTGGACCTGGAAACAAGCTCTTTAGGATTGGGTACCAGTGCTGGCGTGGTTAGTCTGGTGCAATCAGTATCATTTTTGGCTTCTCTCGTCCGACCTTTAGGAGTACCCTGGGAAGGAGAGGCAGCGGGGGGGGGGGGAAGCATATACAGTTAGATTTTTCCAGCTGAAGGATAGGGCGTCCACTTTCCATGCTAGCTTGTGATAAATCCTTGTGCAAAATCTCTGCAATTGGCAGTTGTGAGGGGAGGCAAATAGATCTATGTCTGGGCATCCCCATTTCCTTATTATCATACTGAAGACTTGTGGATTCAGTTTCCATTCGTGGGGATCCAGGAAGTTTCTGCTTAGTTCGTCTGCCAGAGTTTTTGTTTTTCCTGGCAGGAATTGTGCTGGCAGGTGAATCTGAAAAGCCAATGCTGTGTCCCATAAGGTCAATGCTTGCCTGCAGAGGGGGTAGGAATGTGCACCTCCCTGCCTGTTTATGTACCACATGACCGTAGTGTTGTCTGTCTTCATCAGTAACTGTCCTGGATGAAGCATGTCCTTGAAAGCTGTCAGGGCATTTTGAACAGCTAGCATCTCTTTTTGATTGATGTGAAGATGCATCTGGTTTGCAGGTCATGTGCCCTGAATACATTTTTCCTGCCATATGGGCCCCCCAGGCATAATCTGATGCAACCGTCGTCAGTGTCTGGCTGTGGGTAAACTGAATGGCAGACCCTTGTTGTGGTGACTGGCTTCTGCCCACCATTGAAACTCCTGTTGCAGGCAGGGAATGAGTACAATTACTATCTCCAGGCTGTGGCAATGCTGAGTCCAAACACTTTTTAGGTACCATTGTAGTTTCATCATATGCAGTCTGGCATATGGAATTAGTAGAATGCAAGATGCCATGAAACCCAAGGCCTGCAGGATTTTCCTTGCAGATAAGTGGGTTGTTGTTGCCAATTTCTTGAAGTAAGTAGTCAGATGCTTTTGTTTGTCTGGTGTGAGAAGCCATCTGGGCAGTTGTATTGAAGCTTGCAGAGCACTAGTTTTGATTTCTTTTCGTTTACTGTGTACCTCAGGCCAATTAGTAATCTTTTTACAAACGCCAGATGCTTCAGAAGAATGTCTTTGTTCTCTGCTTGAATTAGGCAGTCATCCAAGTAGGGATATATTTGAATTTCTTTTTGTCTGCAAAGCGCAATTACTGGTGCCAGGCATTTTGTGAAGACTCTGGGCACAGTAGATAAGCCAAAGGGCAGTGCAGAGAATTGGTAATGCATTGAGCCAGCTATGAATCTGAGGTATCTTCTGCAAGATTGTCTAATTGGGACATGCAGGTATGCCTCTTTTAGGTCCAAAGTTACGAGCCAAGCCTTCTTGCCCAGCATGGGCAGTAGTTGCTGTAGAGTCAACATCTTGAATTTTGGAACTTCCAGAAACGTATTTAGAATTGACAGGTCCAGTATTGGTCTCCAGGTTTTGTCCTTTCTGGGTACTAGAAAAAGTCTGGAGTAAAATCCTTGCCCCTGCTCTTGTTGTGGTACTTGCTGAATGGCCCTCATGTCCATGAGGGCTGTAATTTGTATTTGAGCCTCTGCCCATTGATTGTGTGGCAGGTCTGGCATACCTTTTGACCTTGGTAGGGTGTGAAAATGGAACCTGTAGCCTTGGGACACTATGTTCAGGACCCATTTGTCTTGGGTAACCATTTGCCAATTTGATGAAAAAAGTGCTAGTTTTCCCCCTAAGGGGGTTGCCAAAAGAAAAGTGCTTGGATCTGGTAGAGGAAAGTCAATGGGACCGTTTCCTGTAAGGTTGTGATTTGTCTTCTCCGCTCTTGTAGGTAGGAGCACCCCATTGTTCAGGCCTGTATGAGCCTTGGGGATAAGATCTGCCTCTGGGACACCTGAATCTGCCTCTTTGTGGTCTGTCTGACACTGGAAAGGACCAATTTTTAGAGGGCCAGTTCCTGCTAAACCTGGGTGGCTGTACCTGTAAGAAATCCTTGACTGTCTGCATGGATTTTGCTTTAACCTCCATTTTTTCCACATCTCTTCTGCTTTAATACCAAACAAAGTATCATGCTGTAATGATGCATCTAATAATTTTGCTTTAACATGATCAGGCAGATTCTGTTCCTTTAACCAAGCATGCCTTCTAATAATAGAACCTGTAACAGCGGCCCTGCAAGAGGCCTCCAGTGAATCATAACCACATTGCAAAGTATGCTTTCCCACTTGTTCAGCTGTATGCAATAAATCCTGCAATTCCTTGTTCTTTGAACCTTCAGTATTTGTCAACAATTTCTGTTTAAGCAGTGACATTAAATATTGCTGATATTTAAGCATGTGAAACTGACAATTTAAAAAGCCTTACAGCCAGGGTAGCAGAAGTGTAGACTTTTTTCCCCCATCTGTCTAGAGCCCTAGAATCCCTATCAGAGGGGACAGGGTTTTTTTTGCAGTGGAAGCTTTAACCCCTTTGGGACCCTGAGATATAGTTTCTGGGTCAGCAGCTGGGATTTTATATAGGAATTTATGAGAATCCGCGACCCTGTAGTACCTGTCTGGCTTAGCAGGTGCAGGGGGTAGAGAGTCAGGGGACAGGCCGGACTCTGAAAATACATCTACAATATCCAGAACAGGTGGAATAGCAAGGGGTCTGTGCTGAGGAAGTAGCAGAAAGTCTCTGAGCCTTTTCTTAGATTCAGAATAATCTTGGCTCTCCCAGTGGAAATGCTCCCTCATGGAATGCAGGGTTTCCCTACAAGAATAATCATCAGGAGGAGAGGCTGAAGGAATGGATTCTTCAGCATCAGAATCCTTATAGGGAAGCATGGAGTGAATCCTGTTCAGAAGAGGAATCAGAGGAAATAGAAACCTGATCAGAAGAATCATACTCTGTCTCTTGCCTAGGCCCTCATCAGGAGGGGGATGGGAGCCCCTGATCAAACTAATTAGGTCTTTGGCCATTTTGAGCATCTGTTTTTAGGCATGGAAGTCTGAGAAGGAGAATGCTGTACTTGTTTCTTTGTCTTTAGAGCTGCTTTAGTCTTTGAAGCTGAAGATGGCTTAATATATAGTTGTGTAGGTCTGAAGACACCCTCAAAAGCAGATGCCTGTTCCGCAGCTCCGGACCCATCTGAGGGACTGATTTCTGAGAGTCCAATACCTTGAGTTTCCAGAGGCCCAGTTGGCTCCACGTGGGAGTCGGAAGCGGCCTGTGGCTCTGAGGTAGCGGGTTCCAGGGGCTGCGAAAGCACCTGAGAACTGGCGACTGGCCTAGCAGAGGCTTAGTCGTCGGTTTTAGACCTCGGATGCCTATCCTTTTCCTTGTCCTTGCGTTTTTTGTAAACTCCGGTTGTCGGCTAGTCCGACGGCATTATATAATTAAATCTTCGGCCAAAGTAATGAAATGCAAAATCGAATCAACGCTTGATAGTGAGTTGGTTAAATCTAGCACAAAACCGACAGCTAGCAACGTTGTGATCAGGGCCTAGGCAAGGAATACAGTAAGAGTGAAAATCCTTATGAGGTATTTGCTTCCCACAAGAAATACAATTGTTAACTTTTTCCTGACATCGGTCTGGAGCAAGAAAAAAGTTTCCCCAATGGGGTACTTAACTTTAATGAAGACTTCGGTTCTGAAATTCGGATTTGAAAATCTCAGGAGTCGGCCGACCGGCACTTGAGAACTACTTTTGCTTCAGGCACCGCGCGGCAAGAAAGACTGATGAAAATGGCGTTGGCTGCATGTTTTATACCCCTGGCGCACTGACGTCAGGGAAGTGGTGACCGCAACAGACGCCGGACCTAGACTTTGGAATTCTGGCCGACTGAGGGTAGACTGCCAGCAGGAGAACCCAAGAGTAATGACTGCAACAGTGAAACATGATGAACGTCAAGACATGCAAAGATCCAATGCATCCTCTTCAACTGGGATCTACTGGCATGACTCACTCTAGGGTGAAGGGCCACCCCCAGGAGAAGATAAAATGTAAGCTTCATCCCAGTAGTGTAAACTTTTGTTTTAAATGAATTAAAACCAAAACCAGACCCTTTTAGCCCTAGCCCATTCACAGAACCATCTGAAGTCCTCCTACTCCTACCACTGCCCCGGTCTTATGCTTTCTACTGCTGCCAACACCAGCAGAGTATCCACTAATGGCAAGAAGAGGACAATCATGGCCTGAAGGCAACAGAATTTTACAATTTAATCCCAATTCTGACAAGCCTATGCACAGAAAGTGTCAAAGCAGAGTATAAGCCACCTTAAAAATAACCAGATTCCAAACAAAGAGTGCTGGAGTGCAGCTGCAGAAATCTAAGCTCTTTACTAGCCTTAATGCCTTTAGGTCCCTGGGAAATGGTCTCTGGATCCGCAGTAGGATTCTTAAAAAGGAATTTGTGAGAGTCAGGTACTCTGTAGTACCGGTCAGCTTTCCTGGGAGCTGGTGGCAAAGTATCAGGACTGGATTCCATGAAGACAGCATCTACAACTTCCAGAACAGGAGGGATAGCTAGAGGCCTGTGCTGAGGCAAGTTTAAAAATTCCGTGAGTCTCTTTTTGGACTGTGGGTAGTCCTGGCACTCCCAGCAGAAATGCTCTGAGAGTATGCAGGGTTTCACCGAAAGAAAAATCCTCTAGTGGGGAAGCAGAGGGAATGGAATCCTTTGCATCAGAATCCTCATAGGTCGATAAAGGTATGTCCTGGTAATCAGAAGGGTCAGAGTCATGGGACTCATCATTTGAAGAATCAGAAGGAAAATCAATTTTTGGTCTTTTAGAGGGGGAAGGCTGACTTCCCCCAATTAAAGTAATAATGTCTTCAGCCATTCTAATCATTTGTTTTTGTGGCATGGGATCCTGAAAATGCACTTTGGCCATCGGTTTCCTAGGCGTAGTATGAACTCTGGGCCTGAGAAATTCGGTATTTTTGGTTTGAAACAAAGTAGTCGGTTTAATATGAACATCGGAAGGCCTGAATACACCCTCACAAGCCAGTGCCTGCACAGCAGCTAAGGACCCATCCAAGGTAGAGACATCCACAGGTCCCACAGTCGAAGAAGCATCTCACGACATACCGGACTCCGAATGGGTCTCAGCAGAGACTTGCAAATCTGTAGAAGCGGGTATCAGGGGTTGCGAAAGTGCCCGAGTACCGGCAGACTGGCGACTAGTTTAATGGAAGTGTCGTCTGCATTTTTGGACCTATGCTGTCTGTCTCTGTCTTTATCCTTACTTTTTTTGGAAAATCAGTAGTCGGATGGCTTATCGAAGCCATTTCGGAATACGGAGAACGAGAGCAAAAGAATTTAGTGACAAACTAAACAAGTGATGCAGTAAGAATGAAAATCTCTGTGAGGTATTTGCTTTCCACAGGCAAGACAATTATTTTTTTTTTCTGACATCAGTTAGAGCAAAAAAAAAAAAAGGATCCCCAATGGGTACTTATCTTTTAGAAGACTTCAGGTCTGAAACTCGAAAAACGAAAATTTCAGGAAGAGGCCGACCGGCACTTGCAAACTGCTTCTGCTTCGGGCTCCGCTTGGCAAGAAAAGCTGATGTAATGGCATCGGCTGCATGTTTTATACCCCTGAAGACCTGACATGCTGGAAGAAGAGACAGCATCAGATGCAGAAATCCCAAGACTCTGGTATTCGGGCCGACTGAGGGCTACCTGCAGGCAGATAATCCAAGTGTGATGACTGCAACAATGAAAAATGAACAACATCAATGATGTTACCCAACACTTAGGAACCTCATACAAACTTAAATTCTCTAGAGTCTCCGACAATTTCTTTACTTTTATTTTCTAGTATATTCCTTTCATTTCTTTTCATGGTCACTACTCTTATTTATGTGCTTTAAAATATCTAAGTTACTTTACTCCCTTTAAATACTGTCACTGTTCTATCCCTGCATCTTACTATACTACTAAAGTTTTCAAAAACATGACTTTGCCAATACATATCATCTTATTCTTGAATGCAAAGTATTTACTGGCAGTAGAAAACAGGACTAAACTGATTAAGTAAAACAATGTACATTGCTTTGCGGTGTATTACTTTCTCTGTATAACACTACATTACATTTTGTATGATTATGATCCTATTGCCAACTTTTACAGTAACACAGTCAAGCAGGACTGTATAGCAAATGAGCTCTGCCCAGCTGGACATCTGATAAAAACTATCCCTGGGACTCAATGCCTACACTAAGTGTACACCTTTCTGAGTGTACAGCCAACACAGGCATAACTCAACTTCTTCCTAATTTTAGGCTTCCTACTAATTTTCTTGCAGATTTAAACATTGACAGGTATTCATAAAGGTGTAAGCTACAGGTACACAGTGTAACCTTTGAGTGACTAGAAATCACAAATAAATGTGGCAAGGATGTTCTTGAATACATATTGTGTATACTTAGTATACACTTGGTGCATACTTAGTGTATGCTTTATTGAATCTGGCCCTATGAATGCTATACAAAAAAATCCAGCAATAGGGATTTTGTTGCATGGTCTGTTTAAACAAAACAAACTGAAACAGACTTCCTTGACGCAGACATGCATCATACTAACTAGAAACTAGGCTTAAAGCTCCTTTGATGGCAATAAACAAACAAACGTGTAAGTGATGCTTGTGTGAATACAGTAGGTAGAAAACATATTAAAGATACGTAACTGCTTGTAATAGAAATTATATACAAGGTGGCAAAAGGATTTTCCGCCACTCTCACCTTAGCTGTCCAGGAAATCATTACTAAAACTAGAGATAAAAGCTAGTAACCATGAAGACTTAAAGTAAAAAAGTCAAACATTCAGTAGCTGTGTAGCTGAGACATTTAACGTCAATACAGTGTCATTTGTATACATCCCATAGGCCTCTATTACAGGAGGTTTAAGGTATCACACAGTGGAAAACACTTGGCTTGGCTGGTTTTTTTTTGCAGTTGACCGGGTATATTACGAAGACGAACAAAAAAAGAGCGAATGCTCTTTTATCAAACACTAAGTTGAAAGTACTGAATGCCGAACAAATGGAACAGCGATTTTTTTTTCCCCAGAGGGGGGAAAAAAATCACTGGGTAGTTTTCAGGACTTTGCCATTTCCTCCACTGTGATGTAATCCTGGAGTTGGTATATTTAAGTAGGGGGGGTATGGGAAGGCACAGCCCCCTACAACTTTGTGTTTGGATTTTTTTTTTTTTTTTTTTTTGTGGAGCAGCGATTTTCTTCCCTGGGGGAAAAAAAAACACTGTTCCATGTGTTCGACATTTACTGCTTTCAGTTTTTAGTGTTCGAAAAGAGAGCTTTCTCTTTTTATCGTTCAACATCATGATATAGACCCCAGTTGACCTTAACATTTTTGTCTGGATATTCTCAAGGTGTGGGATACACCTTAAAAGAAAACTCCATCCTAAACACTGAAATAAATTGCTTCACTTTATTTTACTATTTGGAAATGCTAATATGTTAGAATCATTTTAAGTACATCTTATATATTTTTATACCAAAAATGGCCATCATGGGGGCTGACATGATATTTTCAGTGCTACTTTTTATAATTGAACTAATCTGATCCATGCTAATAGTCAAGTCTTTTGTGTTCCACTAAAATTTTCTTCAGGATAACAATGGTGTCGAGCAGAGTTCTATTAAATCTTCCAAACTACCAATCTTAAGTGTGAAAAAGTCTGGCAGCTCTGTTTATTCACTACTACTGACAGCATTCACTTCAAAGAGCTTGTAAAGAAAATGAAAAGTTGCTTGCAACTTTTATACATTCCTTAATTTCCTACAATTGAGCACACAGAAGCAGCATGACACTGCTACAAAGACAACATTTTTTGCTAAACGTAAAGACAGCCTTTACTTTCAACTTCAGTTTTATTTAGACTTAGTAAAACAAACATAGGTATAAACAGATGAAAAAAAAACAGCAGCAATAATAAACCCAAACTGATAAACATTAATTATAAGAAATGAATTCACATGAATCATTCTACCCCTTTCAAATGCAATTTCAACTTTTAAGAGACTTGCAGAAGTCAGCCGTGAGTGGATATTCCTGATGTCGGAGAAGTAGTAGGGTCCACACAGGCGTGGAGACTGAAAAGCTAAGGAGTGAAGTATCAAGACATACCTATTGAACCACTAGCAGCTCCTAGGTGGAGCAGTGCAAAAAACAACTATGGTTATATGCTACCACCTGCTTCTTCAGCAAAGTGGACCAAAGTCATGAACAGGAAAATACACTAACACCAGAATTTTATAGAAGGATGTTTTTGGCAACTACCCCTGGACAGCTGCATGGGAAGGATGAATAGATGTTGTCTGGGCCAAAAAAAAGTCACTAACAACATCTCTGTAGATCCTTCTTGACTTCTTGAAGGACTTTTGGAATGAAAGAAAAGGAGGCAGGTACAAACACACATCCCTGTCTTGGGAAATGAGAATGCATATATTTTCGAAGCCTCTCCTGAAGCAAGAGTTTCAACTGTTTAGACAGAAGACAGACAAAACTATTTAGGGAGACCCTTTGGTGCAACAACCATTCTTGAGGGTCTATCTTGGATCTGTTCAGAGTCTGTTACTAAGTACTGCTCTGAAGGGACATAATCTGCCTGAAGAAATAAGCAGTGGTGAAGTGCTATATCCCAGCAATCACAGCCAATTTTCAAAGGGGCTTGCTCTTCCTTGGTTTGTTTATGCGCACATCACAGTGGTGGTGTGCATTCACCACTAAGAAGAGTTCCTGGAGACCAAAGTTAAATTAGTGCTTTCAGAACACTTATTACAGAATTAATTTCTTTCAAGTTGATGAGTTTGCACCTGTATTGTGGTTCCTAGATTTCCGGAGTCTTGACACCCTGAGAAACAGCACTCCGACAAAGTTTGAGGCATCTGTGGCCACTGTGTGAGAGGGGCTGGGAGGAGTGAAAGGGACTCCATGGTTGTACAGGACTTCATAGGCCCACCCAAGAAGCTCTTTCTTCAAACAGACAATGACTGGGACTGAAATAATATAAAATTATCAACCATGGGATGGATAAGACCAATTTATAACCAAATGGGATAGGTTATTTCAAACACAAAAGGGAAATCAGCTATACTTAAAATGGCCCGCAATGGCAGCTAGCCTACTACTTACCTATGAACCTATGTGAAATCTGGCATGTAGAATGAGAAGTATAGAGGAGGCAATGAAACCCAGAAGCCCTACAAATTATTGGGCAGTAGACCTTGCCTAAATGAATTGCAGAGAAAGTGCTGAAACATTTACATTTTCTTTGAAAAAAGCATCATTGTCAGGGAGGTGTCTAAGGAATCCCAGAAGTAGTAGTTGGCAGGGCTGGAACTAGATTCAGGTTGAAACCCGGACTAGGGAAAGATTCACAGTGAACTGCAGGGTTGTTACAGGACTGGCTGAGGGTGATATCAGGCAATCATCCAGACGAAGGAATTTGTGAATACCTTGTAGACTCTTGGGGTAGCGGAAAGTCCAAAAGGCAAATGGTAAACTGAAAATGAAATCTAAGGCAAAGAATCTCAAACCTTTATCTGTATTTGGAGGTTGGGACTTCCAAGATGGCTGAATACTGTTCAACACATTGATTTAATTCTCCCAGTGTATGCAAAAAGAAACTATGAAACAGAGCTATTTAAACTGTCTGTATAAAACTGGGTTACTGGCTAGTAATTACACTACCTGAATGCCAGCAAAGACATTTGAAAAAACATGAAAAATGAGTCAGTAAACTGTTTGCAAAGAATTTTGTAACTGTTCAGCAAAAAGAAGTTAAAGTTTCAGCTTTGATGCAGAAGTTAGTTCCCGATAACTTAGAGTGAAAATTAATTAAATGTACTCAGTCATGTTTAAAATAAATGAGATACTAAGTAATATATCAGATCAAGTAACAAAAGGCTGGAGAAAAAGACAAAACTATCAATTCAAATAAAGTGATAAAACTGCAAAACTCAGATGCTGAAGTGAAGAAAACATTGGCTGCATATTAAGTTTCTCAAGAAGAGCGGTTTCAAAATAGTACAGGTAGAAGACAGGGCACACTGAGAAAACCAAACACTTTCCGCTATAACAGAAAAACTGAAATTAACCAACTACAGTGATTTTATAAAAAATACAAATAAGCAACTGGACTGATGTTCCAGTGTAGAATTTGCATGCATGCTATAAACCTGGCCATGAGAAAGCAGCCAAGAACTATAAAATTAAATATGCAATCGTGCCAGCAGAAAAAAGTTCCTCCTGACAAAACTGTGGCAGCTTGAAAAGTTTTAAAAATTAGGAACAGCAGACTGTGGAAAAAAATATTCATGGTACGTCAGGCAGAAGAGAAGAAACTATCCTCTGTGGACGTTCCATTTGCTGGATATGCCTGGTTAGGTACATACCAAAGGGGGGCATTGTACTCCATATGACAGGTCTAATGAATGCTGAATACAGTGGAACAATGACTTCCTTGGACTTACCTTTGTTTATAAGTTGTGCAACATAGAATGATTTTCTCACCACTGTAGATGCATGGTGGTCAACGTCTAGATTACTATCGGTGTCTGTCCCAAAGTCCCTGACTACTGGGTCATCTCCAAGGGGTGTGTTGTCAACATGATAGTTACCAGGGTTGGATGACTTCCCAAAGGATACTATTATGCATTTCTTGGCATTTACGTTTAGTCCATGGCTCTGACACCAGTTGTCTGTGTGTCAGTCCCTCCTGGAGAACATTTATGTCAGTGTGAGATTCAATGACAGCTTCTAATTTTCAATCTGCAAATTTCATCAACCAGAGACCACTGACATTGGCCTTGACTTCCAAAAAGGAGCAGTCCAAGTACTGATCCCTGAGGGACTCCACTTGTGACTGGCCTCTTTGCAAAGGTGGACTCCCCAGTTTTAACTTCCTGGGTCCTGTCTGTGAGCCATCTATTTTAATGGATACTCTTGTCTATACTAGTAAAGAGTGTCCATGACCTCACAGGTACAGTCAACGAGCAAATAGTATTGAATTATATTAAGAAATGAAACACGCGGACAGAAATGAGTGTATGTGAATCTGACAGAGGATGGTCATTCAGCAGCACACATCAGAGAGAGAGAGGAAGTGTGGGGCAATATTACTGTTTGGTATAGGAACTCCATTGTGAGTTCAGTAGAAGGAGCACAAAAAAAAGTTAGACATTCTCCAAAGTACAATAAATGGACCAAATTGGGCAGAAATTATACTTCATGAGAACATGGGTATTTAACTGAAAGTTTTGGCATACCCAATAATTATTTTGTATCATTCACCAATGAAAAACATGACAAAGATGTGGGGTAATAAAATAAAAATGAGACACTGGCTCTTTCCTATCTGTTAAAAATACAGGAATTTAATGAATGGGCAGTGGAAGTGTTAAGAGTCATGAATGAATATACAATAAATTTAGTTAACCAGAACCCAAGCAACCAGTACTCTCAAACAATCAGAAAAAAAAAATCGAAGAAATACAGTACAATTTTCAAGTATTGCACTTTGTTTTCCTCCGACCGAAAAATACCTTAAGTTTTTAGAGTTTTAAAAAGGAAGATAGGAATAAATTCCCTCTCCCCAACCTGAGAACAAGTCAAACCAAACAAAGAGTATAAGGTACAGTACTAGCTAGGCCTATTTTTAATAGTAACTCTCAAACAGCCAGAAATAAGAAGTTATGTTCTCACCATAACATTCAATGTACGTAGTCCATCTCGCCTCATATTCTTACCCGTGGGTTTGGAGCCGAACCTCGGCTCCGACTCTGCCATACTCTAGCTCGAAGTCTTCAATTGGCTCGTGGCTAAGAGGTATCCCATGCTGCACTGCTCCCTTTCCCCAGATCTTGTTTGTTGCACGCTTAGGCAATCACACCCCACACACATAACGCATAGAGAGGAAGAATCAGCCCAACAACAAAGGAGTACTGAAACCAGAACTAACCTAGGCCCTCCAAGAGGGGGAAGACGGGAGGGTAAGTAAGAATGTGAGAAGAGATGGACTACATACATCGAACGTTATGAGTACATAACTTCTTGATGTTCTGTAGTCCAATCTCACCTACATTCTTACCCGTGGGATAGCATCCTCAGCACCTGAACCTTAGGCGGCTCAGTGGAAAATACTCCTGAGCACTGTGGAACCAAAGGAAGACCTGCCTCTGGATATAAAATCCAATTTGTAGCGACTGATAAAGTTATGAGGAGATGCCCATGTAGCCGCAGCACAAATATTATCCATAGACATCCTGGCCTGAAATGCCGTAGAGGTAGACATCGATCGTGTAGAATGAGCCTTCACCTTAAAGGGTAATTCCTTACCGCTTGAGGCATAAATGAAGGAACTACAACTAGAGATCCATCTGGATAAGGTTTCTTTAGAAACAGGAGACCCAAGTCTATTGTCTGAAAATGAGACAAATAGCTGATCTGATTTCTTAAGATCCTTTGTTCTATGTAAATAGAAACGCAATTGTCTATGAACATCTAGCTGGTGGAATTTAAATTCTGCCTTATTAGAAAATTCTGGGAAAAAACACAGGAAGCTCAATAGACTGGTTGAGGTTAATAACCGAAGCAACCTTTGGCATAAAGGAAGTATTTGGTCTAAGGGAAACCCTAACCTTGTAAAATAGCAAGTAAGTGACTAACTGACAAAGCTTGCAGCTCAGAGACTCACCTAGCTGAAGTGATGGCTACCAAAAAGATAGTCTTCCATGACAAATATTTAGAGTCACAAGTAGCTGCAGGCTCAAAGGGAGATGAAGTGAGACACTGTAGCACAAAATTGAGGTCCCATGGCATTACGGGATCAAAGACTGTGGGCCGAAGCATCATAGTGCCATTTAAAAATGCCTTACAAAGTCTATGCGCCATTAGACTGGGTTCATTAGCGACATGAAAGGTGGAGATAGCCACTAAATGGACGTGAATGGTTGCGGCAGCTGACCCCTGACTGAAAAGCATGGAGAGAAATTCCAGAACTGATGAAATTGGTGCAGTGTAAGGGTCAATCTGCCTTTCATGAGCCCAGATGGAGAATCTTTTCCATTTACTGGAATAAATCTTCCTAGTCGAAGGCTTATGGCAAGAAGACAGAATATGAACTACTTCCGGAGAAAAATGATGAAGCCTGACTAGTGATGGAACTGGAGTAGCCAAGCTGTCAACCGGAGGGTCTGAAGAGAGGGATGGAACTGCCCTGACATACGAGTCAATAGGTCTGGCTGTGGGTGCAGAATCCAGGGGTCGTCCATGAGATAGGGATGGAGAAATGGAAACCAAATTTGATGAGGCCAGTATGGAGCAATCACAATCATTCTGCTTCCCAAGAATTGTGCTTTCTGAATACCCTTTACTATCAGAGGAACAGGTGGGAAGACAAAGTAGACCGGAGGGCCAATCGTGAACTAGAGCGTCCCTGAGTGTCTCCCCCTGAGGAAGGATAAGGGTGAAGTAGCTGCTGCACTTGGTATTGAGGGGACTGGCAAATAGATCGCAGCAAGGCTGACCTCCATCTGCGGAAAATCTGCTCCGCAACCTGCTTGTTCAGGGAATAGTAGCACTGCTCTCATCTCCATGACATTGATATGCAAATGCATCTCGAGCTCTTGCCATGTGCCTTGGACTTCTGCCGAGATAATGTCCCCCCATCCAATCTGGGAGGCATCCGTGGTCACCGTGGCAACTGGAGGAGGTGGAACGAAGGGCTTTCCCACACTGAGATTGCTGGTCTGAAGCCACCAGCATAGATCCTGCTTGCACTCGTCTGTAATCATAAGATGGGAAAGCGGAAGGTGTTGTAGGGGCCACTGAGCAAAGATCAGCCACTGAAGGAGCCTCATGTGTAGTCTTGCAAGAGGGACTAGCATAATTGTGGCAGCCATTGTCCCTAACAATTTGAGAACCATTTTTGCCTTTACCTTTTTCAGTGGAAGCAACACGTAGACTTGTTGTTGCAAAACCTGAATTCTTTCTTGTGGTAAGAAAGCCCTCGTGAGCACGGTGTCTAACTCGGCGCCTATAAAGGTGACACGCTGTGAGGGGCAACAAGGCAGACTTTTCCCAGTTTAGTGCGCAACCCAATCGTTGACACAACGCAATGGTTGCATCCCTGGTCTGTAGTAGTAGATGCCTGGTGGTGGCAGACAGGAGCCAGTCGTCTAGGTACAGAAACACTTGGAATCCCTGATGTCTCAAGTGAGCCGTCACTACTGCCATACATTTGCTGAACACCCTGGGGCTATGGTGAGACCAAAGGGCAGAGCTCGAAACTGAAAATGACTGGCACGCAGCCGGAAGCGTAAATGACTTCTGGATGCCTTGTCCATCTTTATGCAGTAGTAGGCATCCTTGAGGTCGATGGAGCACATCCATATTTCTTTTTTACATGGAGGCTCAAGCGGCTGAGATCCAAGATGGGTCTCAGGTCCCCTGTTCTTTTCGGCACCAAAAAGAATCTTGAGTAAGTCCCTAATCCAAGCTGGTCTGAGGAGACATGCTGGATGGCTCCTTTTGCTAGCAGCTTTTGAACTTCTGAAGCTGCGGAATCCCTTTGACTGGGTGGAGAATCTGGGATTCTCTTGGTTGGCGGGGATGAGAAGAGAAGGGGATATGATATCCTCTGGAAATTCTCTTTAATACCCACTCGTCCTGGGCGATGCCTTGCCAGGCTTCTGGGTATAGTGAAATGCGGCCCACAACTGGCTCTGGAGAAGCGCAGTCGGGCCTCCCATCAGGAGCGCTGGTAGGAAGAACCATGAAAGGAATTGTGGTCCCCCTGGTTACGTGGGCCTCCTCTGCCTCTAGGGCGGCATCTACCCGAGTTACCACCCCCTCCCCTGCCTCTGGAGGGGGACTTGCCTTGTGCGCCTTGAAAAAACCTCTGCGGCTTTCTGAACCACATTTTCCCACCCTTCTGGCCTTTGGGATAAGGTCTAGAAGGCATGGAAAAACAGACTCCCACGACAGACCGGGTTTTTCCTTCCGCTCGCACCTAGTGAGGGTATCCTTCACCTTGGTTCCGAACAACGATGAACCGTCAAATGGGGCATTGACTTTGAGCCACCACGTCAGAAATGTTACCCTGCATAGACTCTTCCAAACTCTTTTAGATCTCTTTGGAGTCATTTAAAATGTGGCAAACATTCAGCAACCTCAGAGTAAAGGCCGCTGAAGAAAACATATGCTTCCCATACCGGTCCATGGTCCTTGACTCCTTGGTAGGGGGATGGATGGTAGAAGTCTCAGCAAATTCCTTCTTGGTGGCCGCTGCCACCACCATGGCATCTACTGGAACGCCCTTTGTTAGAAATTCCTTGTTGGGTCTCCCGTGGACTGGTTCCACAGTGTCAGGTGTTTCCCACACCCTTCGACAAACAAGATCCAGGAGTTCATCGAACGCGGAGAAATCCAAGAGGTGGAGGGTTGAGACCCAAAGGTCTTCAGGAACACAGACTCCTCCTCAGAGGGAGATTTTGAGGGCCATTCGCCTCTCTGCTTCAAGATCTCCAGGATATCTGAGAAAGAGATATCTTCAGAGGAAGACTTGGGGCCCCCTCTGGCTCCTCGATGTTGGTGTCCGAAGTGATAGACTCACATGTGCTTCCTCTTGCACACACTTTTTCTGGGGAGCTCCTCAGGCAAACACTCTGGGGAGACCTCAGAAAGTTGGGGACCACTCATGGAGGTATCCTGAGGCCTTGGGTTTCCACTGTCCAAGGACAGAGGGTGATAAAAAACTGATACCAGTGCTGGAGGGGGTAGAGTGTCGGTGCCATCAGACGCAGCTGAGGACCTGGCCAGCACGCTCCACCTGACTTCGAAAGCTGATCCCCCCGGCTCTGAAGAACAATCAACCGTGGAAGCCCTCGGGGCCGAAGGGATAAAGTCCGAAGCTGAGGCAGGGCCCAAGCACACCCATGCCGAAGCACCGAATGGGAGGCTAGGAGCCGAAGATCGACCAGAGACCTTTCCCTCAGGTCTGACTGAGGAACTATGAGCCCTGGACCCCGCAGACGGAGCCAACGAGGTCTGAGCAGAGATTGGAACTGAGATGCCAGGATGGGCTACTGGAGCCGACGTAAAGGCATCAGACGGAACTGACAACTCTGTCCACGAAGGCCGAGAAAGGCTCGGAGGAATATACGAGGATGGATGGGCGACAGGCTCCAGGGCCAATTGGGCTGGAGCCGAAAACAATTTGGCCAACACCAGTGATTGGAGCAGTCTCTGTACCACTATCCACATCATCGTCCAAGAGACTCCTGGAGGACCTAGAGGATAAGGTCGGAGATCTGGACCTCCCTACAGAAGGAGACTTACGAGAAGGAGAAACCGGTCTAGAAACTGGAGACCGGCTCAGAACAAGTATCTCCGTCACTGGCTCAGAGACTAGGAGCCGATGTTGACTTGGTCAATTCACCCACTTCCTTCGGTCCCGAAACCAATGGAGCCAAGGAAGCTAAAGTAGACTTGGCAACTTTCTCTGGTGGCTCCTATAAAACTGACGGAGCCGGAGAGCATTTTTTTTATTTAGAGGTCTTGTCTGCTTTAAAGGGAGAGGACTTAGAACTGGAAGCCCTCTCCAAGTCTTCTTCGAAGGAGGGTTTCAGTAATCCCTTCAGAATCAGTTTGTTCTTCCTATCTTGAAGAATGCGTGGGCTAAAGGCGTGACAGAACACACAGGATTCTTGGAGCTGGATAGCCCCCAAGCACTACAAGCACAAAGACTGCCCATCAGTAAAACACATTTTATATCCACACATCACATTTTTTGAAGCCCGAAGGCTTGTGTTGTTTTGTAACCTTAGACATATTGGTATGACACTGCGCACAATATCAGAAGACAAACCAGACACCAACAGAAAAACGCGGGAACTATGCCTCTAAATTAAATGGTCATAGATCAATAAACACCACAGGGAAGAAAGGACCTCTAACTTAAACGGCCCTGACCAAAAAAAAAAACAAGGACTAGGTCCTAAACGGCCCTAGCCCAAAGGGACGGGGCAACACCGGAAGCACACACAGGGAAACTGGGACACACACAACTAGAAGGGAGGACTAGGTCCTCTAACTGAAAAGTGCCTAGCCCGTAAGAAGGGAAGGAACGCAAACGGGATACCAAGACAAAAAAACAAACAGGCTACACAAGCAGTTTTATCAAAAAAGAGAGACTAGCTATAAAAAATAGCTTTTGGAGCAACAAACTACTAAAAAGTATAAGAAAAGTTATACTTAGCCACGGCCAAGAGCGAGACCACGTCTGAGCGTAACGAGCAGCAAACGAGATCTGGGGAAAGGGAGCAGTGCAGCATGGGATACCTCTTAGCCACGAGCCAAATGAAGACTTTGACCTAGAGTATGGCCGAGTCTGAGCCGAGGTTCGGCTCCGAACCCACAGGTAAGAATGTAGGCGAGATTGGACTACATAAAATCTACAGTGATCCGGCATCTACCAATCCCCATGGGTGCCACTTAACAGAGTTTACTGTAGAAATATTTTCAGAAGGGACAGACAGCAATTGGGATAAAATGAAAATGGAGTTAAAAACAGGACAGAAATAAGAGAAAGATGTGGGAAACAAGCAATAGGAATTTATAAAAGGCTTGACAAAGGTTAAAGAACTACAGAATAAGGGGAATATCTCAGAACAAGAGAAAGACTACATGGTGCTTAACGGAAAATAAGGGAGTCTTTGGATAATGCCCATGAATTTAGAGGTTACTGTTAAACAACTATTTTTTGATAACTACTAAGCACAAAACTTTTGGCACAATAAGTTAGGCAACAGAAAGTAAAATGGTAAAATAGATAGTAGAATCCAAGCTGGCAGCAAAAAGATTTTTAATTCAAATCATCCAAAAACAGTGAGTACATATATTCCAAATATCCAAAGCACAATGAGTAAATATATTCCAAGTAAGCGCTTTCGTTTGTCACACTGACACATTTCTTCTGACAATAAAAAATATCACTTACTTCTGTTAAAATCATTTAAAATTTCTTCCCTGCAGTATATTATTGGTCCATCTCGCTGAAAATACATGATGTCAGCAAAATGACCACCCCCTATCCTAAACACACAAGACTGAAGCATATCTTAAAGACATAGTCATTTAAAATAATAGTGAATATACTTGTATACCTCAATCAATACATTTTAAACCACAAAACAGGTTAAAAGGCAGGAAAAAAACTTAAATACTAAACTACAAAAAATTACATACAATACCTACATAAATAATTGTAAGATATTACAGATATAAATTTTTTACATGTATAAATCACTCCATGATGAAAATACATAACGAGTATAAAACAAGCGCAATTAGCATGTTTATGTGAGAACGCCAATAATAAATAAGCAATATAATAAATGTGCAAATAGGCCAAGAACAGATAAATAAAACCTCTATTGAATATAAAACTAAAGAAATGATTGAATGTGCAAGTGTATTATAAACTCACAAGAGCCATCGCCGAGCCTGAAATAGTAAGTTATAGCCACGATGCACTAAACCCAAACATAACTAATAGTATGTGTAAGTATATATTTATATATGCAAGTCAAATATTGTGAGGTGTTTTAAAATATTATTAACATTGTGAAACAGAATAGTAGAAAAATAAATCACCTAAGGATTTTAATTTTAATACGCCGTTAAGGAAAGGAACTCATTCAAGCCTGGCCAAGAGTGTGCGCACAAGTGAATTTGCCACCTCAATTCCAGTTTTTCTAAGTAGGCTGGCCATGCCCCCCCCATCATTGTTTTTTAAAGGATCTAAGACAATGAATTTAAACTGTGTGGGGTTTAAACAAATATGTTTTGCTGAAGCGTTATTATCAACTTTGTCTCTAATAGCTCTTAGATGTTCACCCATCTTTCTTTCAATTTCCTTTGTTTTTCCTACATAAAATGACACACAATGGGTACATATATAGCACAATAAACAACCTTTTCAGAAGAACAGAATTTCCCCATAATTTTAATGTGTTGTCCATTGACTAGAACCCCACAAGTTTCTAAAATAAGGTTACAAAATTTACATCGACCACATTTAAACATGAAGCCTTGGCGGTTATTAAAAGTATTCTCAAAACAACTCCTAAAATTGTAACCTTTTTTTATACACAATAAGGGGATTTTTATCGAATTTATTCCTAAGCAAAGGATCATTGAGAAGAAATGCCCAATTTTTCTCCAAGATAGATCTAATTAGCACAGCTATCACAATTGAAAGTAGTGATAAAACTACAGTTAAAATTCCTATTCATATTATTTTTATTATTAGTAGAATTGATCTGGTTGTTCACTGTATTAATGTAAAATTTTGTTTGATGTTCATTTTCATTATTACTTAAAGTGGAAATATTGGGATTTGTTTCTTACACAATGATTTATTTTGCTAACAGTGGTTTAAAGTGACCAATACTTCTCTTAGTAAGAACCTCCTGCATTACATCATCTACCGGAGAATTTGGGTAACCTCTATATAAGAACATAGTTTTTAAATTTTCACACTCAGATATGAAGTTGTCCCATTTGGTTACCATTCTAGCTGCTCTCACGAATTGTACCTTTAGGACAGCTTGTTTCTGTGTATGTGGATGGCAGCTTTCATAATGCAAGAAACTGTTACTATAAGTTTCCTTGCGAAAAATTTCAGATATAAAGGAATTAGTTTCATAATATTTCCTCAATAAAACATCTAAATATGGAATCTGATTAAATTCCTTAACAGCTGTGAATTTCAGAAAAGTAGTGGTTTGGTTTAAATAATTCACATTAATTATTGAATTTTCACCATTCCAGAAAATAAAAATATCATCTAAAAAGCGTAAATATTTCTTATAATACTGAAAAAACGTGGATGGGAAAACATGTTGTTCTTCCCACGCACACATGACTATATTTGCATACAGGCCTCCACATGGAGAACCCATAGCTACTCCCTCATTCTGTAAGAACAATTTACCACTGAACATTATAAAATTATTTTTAAGTACAATGTCCAACAGTTGTTCGTACAAGTTAATCTTATTTTGTGTGAAGTTCCTTTTAGCCAAGAAATTATTTACCCATTCAATACCAATCCCATGTGGTATGACAGAATATAAGTCTTTAACATCCACAGTAATTAATACATCTGCCTTATCGAACTGGGCTTGTTTTATCCTGGTTAAAAAAGCCCAAGAATCTTTGCACAAGTGAGATTCTGCCATAACATACTGTTTTAATTTCACATCCAAATATTTAGCTATAGGGTAAGTTATCGAACCTTGTGCATCAACAACAGGTCTCATAGGTGGTTTTAAAATGTCCTTATGGATTTTGGGGACTCCAAACAAAACAGGTGTCCTGGGATATGTTACAGTCATGTAGTTTAACTCATCCATATCAATACTGTTTTCAATAAAAAGATCATAAGACGCCCCTTATGCGTCTATGTGCTCCACTCATTTCATTTATGGAACTTGGGCTATAAGTGTGACTAGTTAAAATTTCTTCCATCTTAAGTAAATAATCACTTTTATTAAAAATAACCATACTGCCCCCTTTATCAGGTTTAATTAACCTGATATTTTTAGAATTTATTAACATTTTTAAATCATCATTTTCAGTTCTAGTTAAGTTATACCTCTTTTTATGATTTTTGTCAATAGTTCGGAGGTCTAATTCACACATTTTTTTCAAAAACTTCTAGACTGGGGTGTAGTGGTGGGTTATATGTACTAGAAACATAAAATGGGTTCATCACTTGCATGTTCGGCTGAAATAAAATGGACAAGTTAAGTTTACGCACAAATAATTTTAAATCAATAGTAGTTTGAACTAAATTCATATTCGGATTAGGGACAAATGTTAGCCCACTTGATAATAAATCACAAATAGATGTATCAAATTCTAAACAATAATTATATACAGTAAAATCCTCTCTCGCAATTTTCAACTATATCCCTCCATCCTACTCCATCACGTGAAGAAAGTAACACTATTCCAGACACAGTTCATTCACCTTTACCATCTACATCTTCACATCGAGAAGTGAATTTACCTACTGAGGTGGTTAGTTTATCTACTGAACAACGCACAAATATTTCTTCTAATACCACACAGTGAAAATCACTGGCAGCGTGGCTAAACACAATTGGATTTACACAAGCAAACTTTCTCCCACAAGGTATGCACAAATCTGTCAAGACAAATTGTCTGATTTAGACTATGTATTAATAAAAATAAAAAGTCTGCAAATGGATAATACTTACTTCGGAGAATGTTTAAGGAAGAAATTATTGCCAAAAGGGCTATGCATTTGGCATTTCCCTACTGGTTTAATAGCAAATTCAAGCCTACATAACGAATTGTTGAAGCTTTTTGATAAATTTGGTGCTGACTACATGACATTAGTTATTAATGACAATTGTAAAACTATCGAAGCTCTAACAAAAAAAGCTGGTGAATTGGATAAACTAGTGAAGCAAGACCAAGGGTTCAATCAATACAGTTTTGACTACGAGAGAGTCTTTAAATCACTTGATGAGAAAATGAAAGTAATTAGAGAGGAAAAGCAAAAAAAAAAACTGAAGATGAATTTGCATATCAGAGCAATAATGCATACCCCCCCACCCCCAAATTCACAACAGTGGGGTTCTAAATTGACTAATAATTCTTTTTTAGTCAACCAAAATGAGGGCCAAGCTTGCAACAACAGGCATGAAGCAACTGACAACAACGAAGATGTTTTTTTTTTTTTTTTTTTAGACATGGACACACATCCCTCCTTGAGGAGATCAGAAAGGATACAACAGCAGAAACAAAATCAATACAACCCCCAGAACAGGAACTACTGTCAGTCAGGGGAACATCAATGGAATGGGTCTTACACGAACAGGGGGGAGGTGAAACAACTAGAAGGGGCCATGGCGAGGTCGCAGGCAATGAGCCCTAATACCCACCCTGAGCTAAAAATTTTGACTAATAGAGCAAATGATTTTACTGTATATAATTATTCTTGTTTAGAATTTGGTACATCTCTTTGTGATTTATTATCAAGGGGGCTAACATTTGTCCCTAATCCGAATATGAATTTAGTTCAAACTACTAGTGATTTAAAATTATTTGTGCGTAAACTTAACTTGTCCATTTTATTTCAGCCGAACATGCAAGTGATCAACCCATTTTATGTTTCTAGTACATATAACCCACCACTACACCCCAATCTAGAAGTTTTTGAAAAAATATGTGAATTAGACCTCGGAACTATTGACAAAAATCAAAAAAGAGGCATAACTTAACTAGAACTGAAAATGATGATTTAAAAATGTTAATGAATTCTAAAAATATCAGGTTAACTAAACTTGATAAAGGGGGTGGTATGGTTATTTTTAATAAAAGTGATTATTTACTTAAGATGGAAGAAATTTTAACTAGTCACACTTATAGCCCAAGTTCCATAAATGAAATGAATGGAGCACAGACGCATAAGGGGCATCTTATATGATCTTTTTATTGAAAACAGTATTGATATGGATGAGTTAAACTACATGACTAACATATCCCAGGACACCTGTTTTGTCTGGAGTCCCCAAAATCCATAAGGAGACCTATTGTTGATGCACAAGGTTCGATAACTTACCCTATAGCCAAATATTTGGATGCGAAATTAAAACAGTATGTTGTGGCAGAATCTCACTTGTGCAAAGATTCTTGGGATTTTTTAACCAGGATAAAACAAGCCCAGTTTGATAAGGCAGATATATTAATTACTGTGGATGTTAAAGACTTGTATTCTGTCATACCACATGGGACTGGTATTGAATGGGTAAATAATTTATTGGCTAAAAGGGACTTCACACAAAACAAGATTAACTTATACGAACAACTGTTGGACATTGTACTTAAAAATAATTTTATAATGTTCAATGGTAAATCGTTCTTACAGAATGAGGGAGTAGCTATGGGTTCTCCGTGTGGAGGCCTGCATGCAAATATAGTCATGTGTGTGTGGGAAGAACAACATGTTTTCCCATCCACATTTTTCCAGTATTGTAAGATATATTTACGCATTTTAGATGGTATTTTTATTTTGTGGAATGGTGGAGATTCAATAATTAATGATTTAGTGAATTATTTAAAGCAAACCACTACTTTTCTGAAATTCACTGTTAAGGAATTTAATCAGATTCCATATTTAGATGTTTTACTGAGGAAAGATTATGAAACTAATTCCTTTATATATGAAATTTTTTGCAAGGAAACGTATAGTAACGGTTTATTGCATTATGAAAGCTGCCATCCACATACACAGAAATGAGTTGTCCTAAAGGGACAATTCATGAGAGCAGCTAGAATGGTAACCAAATGGGACTACTTCATATCTGAGCGTGAAAATTTAAAAAATATGTTCTTACATAGAGGTTACCCAAATTCTCTGGTAGGTGATGTAATGCAGGAGGTTCTTACTAAGAGAAGTATTGGTCACTTTAAACCACTGTTAGCAAAAGAAATCATTGTGCAATAAACAAATCCCAATATTTCCACTTTAAGTAATAATAAAAATGAACATCAAACAACATTTTACATTAATACAGTGAACAACCAGATTAATTCTACTAATAATAAAAATAATATGAATAGGAATTTTAACTGTAGTTTTATCACTACTTTCAATTGTGACAGCTCTGCTATTAGATCTATCTTAGAGAAAAATTGGACCTTTCTTCTCAATGATCCTTTGCTTCGGAATAAATCAGATACAAATCCCCTTATTGTGTATAAAAAAGGTTACAATTTTAAGAGTTGTTTTGAGAATACTTTTAATATCAACCGCCAAGGCTACATGTTTAAATGTGGTCGATGTAAATTTTGTAAACTTATTTTAGAAGGTTGTGGGGTTCTAGTAAATGGACAATACATTAAAATTATGGGGAAATTCTGTTGTTCTTCTGAAAAGGTTGGAAAAACAGAAAGGAAATTGAAAGAAAGGATGGATGAACATCTAAGAGCTATTGGAGACAAAGTTGAAAATAACGCTTTAGCAAAACATATTTGTTTACACCCCACACATCAGTTTAAATTCACCGTTTTAGATCCTTTAAAAAACAATGATTGGGGGGAGGGGAGTATGGCCAACTCACTTAGAAAAAATCGAATTGAGGTGGCAAATTCGCCTGTGAGCACACTCTTGGCCAGGCTTGAATGAGTTCCTTTCCCTTAACAGCATATGAAAATTAAAATCCTTAGAAAGGCAATTTATTTTTCTACTATTATGTGTCACAATGTTGATATTTTAAAACGCCTCACAATACTTGACTTACATAAATAAATATATACTTACACATACTATTAGTTATGTTTGGGTTTAGTACATCGTGGCTATAACTTACTATTTCAGGCTCAGCGATGGCTCTTGTGAGTTTATAATTCACTTGCACATTCTATCTTTTTTTAGTTTTATATTCAATAGTGGTTTTATTCATCTGTTCTTGGCCTATTTGCACATTGATTATATTGCTTATTTATTATTGGCTTTCTCACATAAACATGCTAATTGTGCTCGTTTTGTACCCATTATGTATTTTCATCATGGGATGATTTACACATGTAAAAAAATTTTATCTGTAATATCTTACAATTATTTATGTAGGTATTACATATAATTTTATGTAGTTTAGCATTTAAGTTGTTTTTCCTGCCTTTTAACCTGTTTCGTGGTTTACAATGTATTGATTGAGATATATAAGTATATTCACTATTATTTTAAATGACTATGTCTTTAAGATACACTTCAGTCTTGTGTGTTTAGGATGGGGGGGGGGGTAATTTTGCTGGCATCATGTATTTTCAGCGAGATGGACCAATAATATTGCAAGGAAGGAATTTTAAATGGTTTTAACAGAAGTAAGTGATGTTTTTTATTGTCAGAAGTTTGTCGGTGTGACAAAAGCGCTTACTTGGAATATATTTACTCATTGTGCCTTGGATATTTGGAATATATGTACTCACTGTTTTTGGATCATTTGAATTAAAAATCTTTTTGCTGCCAACCCAGATTCTACCATCTATTTTACTTTGTTTCCTGTGGCGCTTATTGCGGGTTTAGAAAGTAAAATGGGTTACTGGCAAACTTGTGGAGCTGAAGTCTAGACAAAATAACCAATGATCCTATAGAAGTATTAAGAGACTTCAGAAACTTTAAGAACATACGTACAAAGTAGAGGAATGCGGAAATCAAGAAAAGATGCATGGAAATATTTATAGGAGACTTAAATTATGTCAGCGATGCAGGAAGAGAAGGCTCAAGAATTAACAGCTAAGACAGGAAGAGATGGAATAAACATGATAATGTCTAATTAAATCACCAGGAAAGTCTCAAGAATAGACAGCATTCCTGTGGAAATTTGGAGGGAAGAAAGCGATAAGATCTGGAAAGTTTTGTTTAACTTGGGAGGGAGAGTGCCAGCATTTTGGAAGAAAGCTGTGGCTGCTGTATTACCCAAACAGGGTCAAAACCCTTCAGACTCAGTTTCACATAGATTTAAAATTTAAACCACAACTATAAATTGTTTATGTCTATACTAGTTAAGAGAATGGCAAAGGTTTTGGATGCAGACCTTTTAAGGAAAACAACCATACAGATTATTACAAGCCAAAAAGGGAATGAAGAAAGAAGATTTTGTCAACAAGGATGACTGCAAGTAAGACTACAGAAACTTGGCAAGAGGCGACTGGAATTTACAGGTGATAATCGGCAAAGAAACCAATGTATTGGGAGCAAATAAGACAGGGAAAGGTAATGCAGTGGAATGAGGTTAAGCATAAGCTTGGACTGCAGTGTAGAGAATACTGGCATTAATAACATACTATAGGCAAACAGAAAGGGCGAGGATAGCGTTAAGTGAAAGACCAGCACTGGAAGTATTTTAAGTTGAGTCTGCAACAGAAATTGCTGTTAAAGAGGTAATTAGTAGGGCATATAAAATTTGACATGACAGTTATACGAATCAATGAGAAAAGGTTAGAAAAGACTGGGGAGTGAGATTAGAAAGTGCTCCCCAAATATGGATAAAATCCTAGAAGACTCCTAGGAGCAACTTTAATTTGTGATGGTCTGTACTGGTACTGATCAGCTTGTCTGCAATAATGTAATGTTTTGACTGAATACAGGTAACCTGGAGAAATAAACAATGCTGAATCACTAGATCCCCAGCTGCCATAGCCTATGCTATAAAGGCAGTGAGACCTGGTTGCTCCTGTTTGTGTACTACCTCACTGTGGTCTAGTACAGGACTACTAGCAGACAGCCTGTAGCGCAAGATGGTTCAGAAATTTGGCAGCATTTATTAGAGCCATCTTTTAACATTTACATGATCCAGATGCAGAAAACCTTAAGAAATGTCTGAAATCTAAAGCTACAAGAATATAAGCATCTTTTAAATTCAGGATCACTAAAAAAACTTAATGGGAATGACAGGTAACAGGTTGGGAACAGATAACATCTAAACTTTGGAACAGTCAATGGTTTAAAAAGGAAAGATTTAGAACTAATCTCCATGAAGCTTCTTTCCTTGGCACCAAAAGCTTTCTTGAATAAAAAAAAAAGAAAACTTCTCATACCAGAGGAGAAAGGACAGCTTATATCATCCAGAGTCAGAAGATGTTGAATGACAGAGGTCTGAAATGGTGATTCCTAATTTTTAATGGGAATTTCTGAAAAAGCAGACCAATGTTTGACATGCAAAACCTTCCCTGGGAGAGGTATCCCCTCTGTTCATTCTGCAAAGAATGGCTCCGCATGCCTGCCAAAGGCACTCCAACAGCTACTGAAGATATGTCTAACCCTATTGCCCATAGTGACTGCAGAGACTACACCAGAAGGACCCAAGAGCAAAGATGAATGGCTTGCAGAACCAGAAAAGGCAACAGTAGAGTCACCCATCTGCAGTTGTGGCATTTTTAGTAGCATGCTGATGTGACAACGCTGCTTGACTTTTTTTCTTTTTCTGGCTGGTAGAAGGTAGATCTGAGGATCCAGAAGGTTGTTGTATGGTGGAGCCAAAAAGATGCCAGAATCCTGGTGAAGTCTGGCAGTAGTTGGGCAAACAGGTAAGTGTTAAAAAAGCTGGGTCAATGTTTTGATTGTCAGATAAGAGGACAAATGGTTTCCATTTACTATGATAGATTTTACTTATGGAATTCATCAGAGAGGCTGTAAATATTCTAACCAACTCCCAAGTGAGGTATTGATTTTTGGCCATTAATGGAATTGAAGAAACCAAGAATTAAAAAGATTTGAAGACACCAGAGCTGAAGTGCAGACAAGCAAAGGAACCATGGAACAGGGGTAAAATAGGTAGATGCAGCCACCTTCGGGACTGAAAGGGACAAAGCGACTCCCATCTCTACCTGGGTCCTCAAGAACTTGTGCATCAAGAGGTCCACGCTTTCTTCAGAAGCTTTCTTGTAGGACCTGAAGGACCCATTTGACAGCACTGAAGAGAATCTGGAGGAAAGGTGCTGATCAGATTTATCCGCAGAAAATTCCTTCCTAATAGTCATATGCAAAATTATTTGCTACAATAAGCTCACATCTGGGTGGAATGTAAAAGCTGGCATACCGGCCTTCAAGTGTGAGTTTTGGCTGTTTTGGGGTGCTAGGGAGGAAGACTTAGTCTTTGCATGTCTCTCTTTCAGATCAGAGTCTTTAGGCATGGAATGTTTCTCTGAGGATTTTTTTTTTTTATTCTTGGACACCACCAAATCTGGGGGAAATCAGCCCTTTCAAGAACAGTTTAACTCTTCTGCTGGCCAATGTTCTTTGGCCGAACCCCTTACAAATTTCACAGTCAACCAAAAAATGCTAAGGGGGGGGACTTTCAAGATGGCTGCACACTGAGTAACAGCTTATTTGTAGCTCTCCCTGTGTAAAAACAAACTCAGCAGAGAATGCCAGTAGACTTGTGTTTAATGGGTAAATTTCATTAACTGGCTATTAAAAGTGCACTGCCTGGATGCCAGCAATAAAATACAGAAGACCTAGGAAAAATCAGCTACAAGACGTGAGGAAGAAACACTGACTGGGGAAAGTTCTGCAGCTGTTCAGCAAAAAGCAATGCAACCTTCAGACAGGACTTCCAATAACTTACAGGAAGATATAAGACAACTGCATGCAGGCCTGGTTAAAACAAAACAATGATGGAGTAATATCAACACAAACAAAAGGCTGGAAAAAATAAAACAAGCTTTAAAGGGATATTCACATGAGATGATAAAGCTGCAAAAATCAGAGGTCAAAATGAAGAAAAGGCTGGCTGAATAAGAGACTGCTCAGGAAGAGATGTTTCAAAATATAATGGAATTAGAGGACAGAACACACAGGAAAAACCTGAGATTTTCAGCTATACCAGAGAAGCTGGCAGGAACAGAGTACATTAATTTTATAAAAGCCAAATAAGCAACTGGACTGGTATTCCACAGCAAGATTTATTAGTTGAAAGGGCACATCGCGCATATGCTCCAAACCTAGTTATAAGAAAGCAACCTAGACCTTTAGTAGTAAAGATGCAAGCCTACCAGCAGGAATAGTTGATTCTGCCAAAACTGTGGTAAAAGGACAAAATACTAAAAGTGGGAGACAGCAGAGTGTTTGTGGAGAATGATTACTCACTGTACACCAGGCATCAAAGGAATAAATTTGTTCCACTATTCAGGGACTGTTGAGACTCGGGTGTGAGAAAAACTGCTGTACCCAGCTGTCTTTAAAGTATTCTTCCCTGGAGGGACAAAATCATTTTTTATGACGTGCATGCTAAGGAGGAAATACAAAAGTTTGTCCAACAAAACTTGAGCTGCGAAACAAGATGAGATTCTGCTTCTTGTATTTCTGGTAATAAAGACCAAAGAGACTGCACCTGTGAAACCTTTTCCAATATTTAAATGGAAAATATTGGAGAGCAGGAAGAAAGCACAATAGCTGACTAGAAGAATAGAAAGTACGCTGGAAATGAAGCAGAGACCGGATTTGGGTGATGGAGAAGAACGGTAGCAAAACCAACAATGTGGCATTACAATGCAATAATTATACTTGTGAAATATGACAGAACAAGAAAATGTGTACATATTGGACTTTTTCAAAATTTGTTGGATTTGTGGGGAACTCTAAAGTATATGCCCTACTTCATGTCATTAACGTTCGGAATAATGCTTTTGGGGAGATACATCTTGCTGATAAGACTCCTACCCAAGAAGACTGAATGTTGTAATTAAATCAAAAGGTGCTTTAAAGTAATAGCTTAAGGGCAGACTTATGCAACCAGCTTATTGCATGTTTTTTATTTTTTATATATTTTTCCCCTAAAAGAGGTTTGTTTTTCAATTGAATCGTACAGGTTATGGGTCGCATTAAAGGCAGGAACGTTTTGAAATGATTTATTGTGGTCACATTTTTTTATATCACAAAAACCTGGCATTTTAACAGGGGTGAGTAAACTTTTTATATCCACTGTATGTTCTTTGATATTCTGGGGTTTCCATGTTTCCGGTATGAGGTTTGTCTCCAGTTGACAATTTAATACAGATTCACTAAAATAGATAAATGAATCATACATTAAAAAAAGGGCAGAGCAATGCATAACTGCATCTGGTTGCAAAGGTGGCAAATGAGATTAGAGGTAACTAGGGAGAACAGATACATTATGGGAGGGAACATTTTTTAATGGGCTACATTGCTGGAGCACTGATGTTGCTGGGTTGGATCAAACTGCTAAAGGACCCAAATGTTGGACAGGACATGGTGATATGAATAGGATTTACAACTTTTACCAAGGAAAATAGTTTTAAGTTCGTTTTAATATCTTTTTTCCTCAAATGTAAAACATAATGCTCATTTTAAAAAGTTACTAGAAGGTTAACTTTCTGTCATTAAAATTAGAAGTGGAAGTTTTTTTTTTCCTCTGAAGGGAACTTAACTGCCCAGCAATGGAAACCTGTTAGCCAATCATTGATCCTTGAAATCTCACATGAAGAGTACTCTTGAAGCAGGAAAGCTCTGAAGGGCTTGGTGCCAAAACAGTCTTTACCTCCAGCTCTCTACTCAAAGCTGGTTAACAGCTTAGGTCCATGGAAGACACCTTTAGGCTTTGGAAGCTGGCAAGCTGTTATGTACTTAAGCAGGATATAACCCATACAGCTACATACAGCAGTGAACAAATGAACATGAATTGCTTTCAAACATCTCCAGGTGATCCAAAAATCAAGCAAGCACTCATTTTTTCTAATTCAAAGGCTATGAATCATATGCATACTCAAAGTGATGGACAAAAATTGAAGCGTCTTTAAGTATATAAAGTTTACATTATTGATACAGCAGATACCTGATGTTGTCATATCCATCCAACGCCTGCAAAAACACACACAAGGCATTGCAAGAGCTGAGATTCATACAATATTCAGGCTGCATTATCTTGAATCTGATGAACAAGATGGGCAGAAAAAAATCAAAAATCTTTAAGACCGAGCTGTGGCAACTACACAAGTGCACAACACACACACACACAAAAGCAGGAGAGAGAGAGAAAGAATGCCATTAGCCTTAAACTTCGCTTTAACAGGAAATCATCATGAAGGAGCTACAAAGTCAAAATGAATCAGGAATCCTCTCCCATCTCAGAAGCACGTCTCCAGGCCCTCTGAATGCTTGCAAGCTCAGAGACAAGGACTTATCTGCACCTCACCATTGCCATACGGGACAAACACATGGGCTTGCACCAGGACAATACACCAAGCTTGCTCAATAGAAATCTAGAAACAGGCATCCAAGCACTCAGAGAGGCACCTGTGAAGAGCAGCAAGGGAACAAGAAGCACAAACTATGTATTGCCACCAGGCTATGCTCGGTAAGGATACAAGTCACACCAAACTTGAACTATCTGATGTCTAGGTTCTGAACCACAAGCCTTGTTGTGGGATGACATATTAGCCCCCCAAACATACATCTTTACATCTTGCTGGATCTTGGGGGGGGGTAGGGGACACAGCAATGAATATCACTGCCCAATAATCAAATGACTGAAGATCACGGTCTGTGAGACTGAACTGCAGCTAATCAACTAGAGAACAAGTAGTTTTTACATCCTGGGACACAATCCCCAAAGAGGGAGCAATGGGGTGCATCTGATTGAGGCTACTTATCTATAAGCAACGAAAATGGGTACATAAGCTAAAACCCTCACTATTTGTAGTTAATTTCATCATCTGCAGGGACTGACAGGGAATTCTATAAAGGACTTTGTTCTAGGAGGGCTTAACCAGTGTTACAATACTATTTGTTAAATGATGTTCTTTTTTTTTTCCCAAAATCTTTTTATTTCAATTTTCTTTTTTCAAATAACAATATGGTAACTCAAAAACACAAATAAACAATACAAATACCCATCTAAAGAAAACAGACAATCTCATTCAGAGAAAATTATATATATATATATATATATATATATATATATATATATATATACACACACATACATACACACATACATACACACACACACACACACACACACACACACAATATATACACAAGAAGTCACTACATCGTCAAGTAAAGTATGAGAATTCTTATGTTCATTTGGTCTCATAAGGGATAGTTAGAATGGGGATAGTCTATATATAAAGTAAAAATAGAAATTTAACCATTTATTTGTATGTTTAGGGAAAATATCTAGTTACACATATACTAAGAAAAGTGAGAAGATGCAAGAAAGATTGGTTATACTACATTCATTTCTTATTTAAAGGTTAGCTTTTCCAGACATTTTGCAGGGAAATTTTATTTGTCAAGAATTACATCTAGCAAGTAACCCCAATATTTTTGATAATAGCATTTGTTGTTTGTTTTTGAATAAATTAATTTGTGAGATGAGATATATTTGACAGCAAGACTGCTAAAATTTTCTCATGTAATTTGTAATAAAGAATTTAATAAGGGCACACATCAAAATAAAAACATGTTTTAATATTTTGGGGAGTTGAATGATATTAATGTACAATATAGCTGTCTCCCAAGTAAGGGTTGATTTTTCATATCCCATCTTCTCTGATCTTACTCTCAAGGAACACCATAAGTTGTGCATCTTAGTACAGTTCCACATGACATGTAAAATATCAGCTGTTTGATCCGGACAATGGGGACATATGGGCGAAAAGTTAGGATTGAATTTATTTAATTTAGATAAGGTATAATATAGATTGTTATTTACCATAATTTGTGTATATAACAGCTTCTTGAAAGGAATGAATTTGATTGTATTTTCAATGGCTAGTTTCTTATTTTCTTCAGCGATTGATTTTTCGATTGCCAATAGTTTGAAAATAAAGAATTCTGATGTTTTGCACTCATTACAATTTTATAAGTCCTAGATATTGTTTTCCCTTTAAATTGCAAGATTTTCAAGTATTACTTTAACTAAATCTAAGTTCTGTAAGTCAGTGTGTATTTGTGAGACTTTAGCATTTATAAGATGATGAAGTTGGTTAAGGATAATACTACATTTCATAGGAAGTTTGAGTTCAAGTCTCATTTGCCCAGTGTTAGAATCTTTCCATTGGTATATATCCCATATCGTGTAGTCTTTCATCAGGGGGTAGTTTGTTAGATTTTCTGGTTTATTACTTATTAGTAAATTAGGACTTTAACGGTTGTATAAGGGCAAAAGCGACAGCTAATTGCAATGATTTAAATAGTTTCTGTGTTGTAAGAATCACGTTTTTAATTAGTGGGTGTAAATTCTTTGTGTATATGCTAGCCTGGTTTAAATTCAAGAATGGTAATTCCAGACTTCAGATCCAGCTCTTGAGCTCCTCCTCCTACCCATAATGCCTTACACTCCATCCCCATAGCCTCAGATCAAGTTTGCTGCCATACCCTCATAGCAGGACAGAGACAGAATGGTTTGATACAAAAAGGCAGGGCTCAAATCTCGAACTGCATGTTCCAATACAGTCCAATAGGTCTCTCTAGAAATTGGATGGGGATGGATGGGAGGTGAGATGAGGAAGACGGAAAATGGGCAACACAGATGTCTAGTTATGGTAAGAACATAACTTTTAAATCTGATACTGTCCTTTTCATTCTTTCAAAATATATGGGACAGACTCCCTAGCAATGTTGATCTTGGGTGGCCCTAATGGAAGGATATTAAAGTACCGCTGAACCAAAGGAGTCTCTTACTGGAAATAATATCCAATTTGTAATTAGTAACAAAAGTACGAGTACTGGACCATGACCGCCACAACACAAACAGTCAACAGATATTCTTGACCAAAAAGCAAAGAATGTGGTCATGGATCTAGTTGAATGAGCCTTGCGAGGTTTAGATAATATCATGCCTTTCTGAGAATAAATCCAGGAAATACAGTGTTATCCAGTTTGCTAAAGTAACTTTAGAAACTGGAAAACCCAGCCTTTTTGGAGAAAAAACAAAAAGTTGGTCCAACTTTCTGATTTGTTTTGTCCTACAAAGATAAAAATGTATGCGTCTGTGCACAGCAAGGAGCTGCAGCATGTGTTGTCCTTTATTTGAAAATTTTGTTAAGAAAAATATTAAATGAATGGATTAGTTAATGAGATTTTCAGAAGCCACTTTAGGTACAAAGGAAGGGTTAAGCCTGTATGGAAACCTTATCCTTCTGAAAAATTATATATTGAGTTTTTTTTTTCTTTTTTGGTATTTGTGCTGTTTGGAAAAGTTTGCCGTAGAGACTTTTTTGTGGAAAGAGCCTGAAGTTAAGATATTCTCTTTGCAGAAGTAATGGCTACTAAGAAAGCTGTTTTCCACAAGAGCAATTTTAAATTGGATACATCTGAATGCTCAAAAGGTTTCTGCATTAGGCCTTGTAGCACAACGGTCAGATCCCAAGGTGGTGAGGGAACCTTTATTGGAGGCGTAAGGAAAATTCCTTTCATGAATGCTATACATAGTTCAGAAAAAACTACAGAAACATGTCCGTTCCAGTGTGAAAATTGGAAACAGCTGCCAGATGAAGTTTAATTGTAGAGAAACTAGCTCCTTCTTCAAAAAGAGCTGTCAAAACTGGAGAATAGTAGAGAATGTGGTAGAAAAAAGGGTCAATATACTAATTCAAAGCCCAAATGGAGAATCTTTTTCATCTGCTTTTGTATACCTTTTTGGTAGATTCTTTTTGAGAAGCCAATATAATGTCAAGTACAGGGGAAGAAAGCCTGGGCTAGCTATTACCTTAAGTGGAGAAACCATACAGCTAGTCTTAGGGCCCAAATGTTGGATCCCTGATGGGTGCGACAGGAGATCAAAAGTTGGCTCCATTATCCATGGAGGATAAAGACAATGAAACCATATACAGGAACCACAGCTACACAGGTGAGAAAGGGGCAATGAGGATTACTGAGCTCTTCAGCCTGAGGGTATGTGCAAAGAAGACCTGAAAGCCAAGCATGACCTAAAGCATCTCTCGATGACTTCCCCTGAAGGGGATCAGAGCAAAGTACCTGATGCACTTGCTGCTGAGGGATGTGGCAAATAGATCAGCCCCAACACCAGAAGATCCTCTCCACCGCAGACTGATTGAGACACCATTCATGTGGCATCAAATTGGATCTGCTTAGTTTGTCCGCTAGCACGCTGGTCTCCCCGGAATGTGTGTAGCAATTAGAAAGCGGTCTGATAAGATCACCCATTCCCATACTATCATGGCCTCTCTGCAAAGGGGATGAGACAGAGTTTCTCTGTTTGTTGAAGTACCACACTACAGACATGCTGGTCTGAATTGCAACAGTCCCCAAAAGGAGAATATTGTGAAATAGGACTGCCTCATCTCTAGCACACTGATATGCAACTTGCTCTCTTGGAAGGACCATGTGCCTTGGACTGTTCTTCCCAAGAAAAGCTTTCTCACCCCAACTGAGAAGCGTCCGTGATCACCATGGCCACAGAGTCTGCCTAGATGAAGATCATCCAATTGTATCCACCGTCAGATGCAGTTGTAAACTGGGGTGAGCCTAACTGGGAAGGATAGGTGTTGATATAGAATGGACCACAGTATAGCTAAGGTCCACTGAAGAACCCGCATACAGCAGCAAGCCAAAGTAGTAGCACAATAGCCACTGCCATGGAACCTAGTGCTTGCAGTACTAACCTTGCTGGAGGAGCTGAATGAGCAAGGAGAAGATGGACCTGGCTTCTGATAATGGAATTACGATGAGAAGGTAAAGATGCTATTTGGTTGTCATATCTAAAAGAGCACCAAGGAACTACAGGCTCTATTACTGGTGTTGGGCTTGACTTGGCATGATTTATATTATTCCCAATAAATTGCAAATCTAGAGCAAACAGTCCCTGGCAAGTAGGAGATGCTTTGTGGGGGTGGTGAGAAGTCATTTGTCTAACATGGAAACACCTGTAATCCCTTCAGTCTCAAATGAGCTGCCAGTACTGCCATGCATTTGGTAAATACCCTGGGTGCTGTGATGAGTCCAAAGGGTAGGGGGCTCTGAATTGTTAATAACTGGCTTCCAGCCGAAAATTAAGATGTCTTCTGGATCTCTGCGTCACTTGTTCGGCCCCAGCACATATAACAAGACGGCTTGGGGTTTCATTCAGATGTTTTAATACAAAGACACAAAGATGGATAGCAGCATCATTAAATATGAATGAACTAGTTAACAGAACTTACATACACACATGCTTACATCTCAACAGCTAACTACAAAATGGCAGTCAGGCTCGCACATGCTCAGTATTTATACACTTATGCAAGGCCTTGGATAGCTTCTTAAAGGTATATACACACATACTGATCTACAGCCTTCCTCTTGATTGCCTTTTATGCAAAACAATGTTAGAGCTAGACATGCATTACTATGCACATTAGAAACAAAACAAGAAGTTATGAACTCACCATAACTTTCGATGTATGTAGTCCATCTCGCCTCACATTCTTACCCATGGGTTTGGAGCCGAATATCGGCTCCTACTCAGCCAAACTTTTCTAGGTCGAAGTCTTCTATTGTCTGGGCTAAGCAGGTATCCCATGCTGCACTGCTCCATATCCCCAGATCTAGTTTGCTGCAAACACTCATTCATACCCCCATGCATAACACCCAGGTAAAGAAGAATAAGCTAAAAGTGAAGGTAACTCTGTAAATCAAACCTAACCTCCAGATCCTCCAGGAAGGGGGAAGGTGGGAGGGTAAAAGTAAGAATGTGAGACGAGATGGACTACATACATCGAACGTTATGGTGAGTACATAACTTCTTGATGTTATGTAGTCCAATCTTGCCTACATTCTTACCCGTGGGACAGCGTCCATAGCACCTACATCCTGGGAAGCTCATAGGAAGATACTCCACAGTACTGTGGAACCAAAGGAAGACCTGCCCCTAGATACCACGTCCAACTTGTAATGAGTAACAAATGTGTGAGAAGCCCAAGTAGCTGCCGCACAAATATCATCCATAGACAATCTGGCTTGATAGGCTGTAGATGTAGATACAGCCAGAGTAGAGTGAGCCTTGACCGGAAACGGTAGGTCTTTACCTCCCGCGGAATATGCGAAAGAGATGCAACTGGAAATCCATCTGGATAGGGTGATTTTGGAGACAGGGGACCCAATTTTGTTTTCCCGAAAAGGAGACAAATAGTTGATCAGATTTTTGGAGATCTTTAGTTCGGTGCAGACAGAAACGTAACTGTCTGTGTACATCCAATTGATGAAATTTAAATTCTGCCTTGTTTGAAAAATGGGGAAAAAATACTGGCAACTCAATAGATTACGATTAGATATGGAAACCACTTTAGGAAAAAAGGAAGGGTTTGGTCTAAAAGAAAGCCTGTCCTTATCAAAGATCAAGTATGATGGTTTGATAGAAAGGGCTTGAATTTCTGAAACTCGCCTGGCTGAAGTGATGGCTATTAAAAAGGCAGTTTTCCAGGTCAAAGGTAGCTGCAGGCCCAAAGGGTGGTGAAGTAAGTGCTTGCAGGACAAAATTTAGATCCCAGGGCATGATAGGTTCTGAGACCGGAGGACGGAGTAATAGAGTGCCCTTCAAAAAAGCCTTACAGAGTCTGTGAGCCATCAGACTAGGCTCATTAGCAACATGAAAGTTAGAAACCGCTGCCAATTGAACTTTAATGGTAGCAGACGCTGAGCCCTGATGAAAAAGCATAGACAAAAACTCCATGACTGAAGCAATTGGGGCTGTGTAAGGGTCAATTCCTTGGGTATGAGCCCAAATAGAAAACCTCTTCCATTTGCTAGAATAAATCTTCTTAGTAGAGGGCTTATGAGAGGAAGATAAAATATGAACTACCTCAGGTGAAAAGTGATGAAGCCCAACTAATGACAGAAGTGGAGTAGCCAGGCTGTCAACCGGAGGGTCCGCAGAAAGGGGTGGAACTGTCCCGACATGTGTGTCAGTAAATCTGGTTGTGGGTCCAGAATCCAAGGTGTGTCCACAATGTAGGGCTGGAGAAAGAGGAACCAGACTTGACGAGGCCAGTGTGGAGCAATCAGAATCATTCTGCTTCCCAAGGATTTCCCTTTCTGAATCACTTTTGATAGCAAGGGAAAAGGAGGGAAAGCATAAAGCAGACCCGGAGGGCCAATAGAACTAGAGCATCCCTGGGTGACTCCCCCTGTGGGGGGGGGGGATCAGCGTGAAGTAGCTGCTGCATTTGGCATTGAGGGGGCTGGCAAAAAGGTCGCAGCAAGAATGACCCCATCTGCTGAAGATTCGTTCTGCAACTAGATGATTCAGGGACTACTCGTAAGGCATCAGAATAGCTATGCTTAGCCTGTCCGCTATCACGTTGGACTTCCCCGGAATCTGTATTGCCATCAGAAACTGTTGGGAAGATACTGCCCACTGCCACACTCACATGGCCTCTCTGCACAGGGGGTATGATCTGGTTTCCCCCTGCTTGTTCAGATACCACCCCACTGACATGTTGTCCGAGTGTATTGCAATAGTCCCTAGAGGTAGAAAGCTCTGAAGTGCCTGCAACACAAGTAGCACCGCCCTCATCTTTAGAACGTTGATATGCAGATGCATCTCGTGATCTTGCCACGTGCCTTGGACTGTCCTGCCGAGATAATGCCCCCCATCTGGGAGGCGTCCGTGGTCACTGTGGCAACCGGGATTGGTGGAACGAATGGTTTTCCCCTGTCCAGATTGTTGGTGCAAAGCCACCAACTGAGATCCTGTTTGCATCTGTCCGTGAGCAAAATAGGTGGGAAAGTGGAAGTTTTTGGAGAGATCATTGAGCAAAGCCATTAAAGGAACCTCATGTGCAATCTCGCTAGAGGGACCAACATAATTGTTGCTGCCATAGTCCCCAGGAGTTGAAGAACCAATCTTGCCTTCGCTTTCCTCAGGGGAAGCAGGGCGTGCACCTGTTGCTGTAAGACTGATTCTTTCCTGCGGTAGAAAGGCTCGCATTTGAATGGTGTCCAACTCTGCACCTATAAAAATGACACGCTGCGAGGGCAACAAGGCAGATTTTTCCCAGTTCAGTGTTATGCCCAACTGGTGACAGAGTGATGGTAGCGTCCCTGGTTTGGATTAGTAGATGCCTGATGGGGGCGGTAAGGACCCAGTCATCCAGATATGGAAACACTTGGAATCCTAGACGTCTCAAGTGAGCTGTCACCACCGCCATACACTTGGTGAACACCCTGGGGGCTGTGGTGAGACCAAAGGGCAGGGCTCGAAACTGGAAATGACTGGCTCCCAGCCGGAAGCGTAGGTGACTCCTGGATGCCCTGTCCATTTTGACATGGTAGTAGGCATCCTTGAGGTTGATGGAGCACATCCATACTTCTCCCAACAATGGGAGAATCGACTGTAGTTTGACCATACGGAACTTGGACTTTTGTACACAGTTGTTCAGTTGGCTGAGATCTAATATGGGTCTCAGGTCCCCTGTTCTTTTCGGCACCAAAAAGAGTCTTGAGTAAGTCCCTAATTTGATCTGGTCTGAGGTGACATGCTGGATGGCTCCCTTTCCTAGCAGCTTTGAAACCTCTGAAGCTGCGTGATCCCTTTGACTGGGTAGAACGTCCGGGATTTTCCTGACTGGAGGGGGGGGGGGGTCTGACGAAAAAGAGATGACATAACCTCCGGAAATTATTCGTAATACCCATCGGTCCTGGGTGATGCTTTGCCAGGCTTCCGGGTATAACGATATTTGACCCCCGACTGGCTCCGGAAACGCACATTCGGGCATCCCAACAGGAACGACGGTAGGGAGAGCCTTGAAAGGAATTGCAGTCTCCCGAATTGCAGGGGCCCCCCTCTGCCTCTAGGGCAGCGTCTCTCTGAATAACCTCCCCCTCCTCTGCCTCTGGAGGGGGACTCACCTTGTGCACCAGGAAAAAAACTCTGATTTTTTGAACCACATCTTCCCACCCCACTGGGCCTTGCGGTAAGGCCTAGAGGGAAGGGAAAAATGGACCCCTACAGCAGACAGGGTCTTTCCCTCTTGCTCATACCTGGTGAGGGTGTCTTTCACTTTGGTTCCGAACAAAGAACCACCATCAAAGGGGGCGTGTCAGTGAAAGAAGATGAAGGCCTCCGCGAAATGACAAAGGCGCAGCCAGGCTTGCCTTCTAAGGGCAACTCCTGAGCTTGCTGCTCTACTCGCTCCCTCTGCTGCATATGAAATGAGCCGCATGGAGGAGTTAACGATGGAATTGAGGGTAGACACCTGGGCATTAACCGTCTGGGCCACCACCTCAGGCACGTTACCCGCAAGAGTATCTCCTAACTCCTGGAGGAGATCTCCCTGGAGCAGAGTAAAATGAGACAGGTAGTTCAGCAACCATAAGGTAAAGGTTGCTGACGAGAGGGTACGCTTCCCGTACAGGTCCATGGTCCTAGACTCCTTGTTAGGAGGATGGACGGAGGAAGAAGTCTCTGCTACTTCCTTCTGAGTGGCCACCGCCGCCACCACGATGGCATCCACAGGGACTCCCTTTAGACAAAAACTCCTTACCTGGGGGAGCAGAAAGAAATTTATTGGGTCTCCTGGGTATGGGTTCCACAGAATCAGGGTTCTTGCACACCCTCTGACAAATTAAATCCAGGAGCTCGAAGGGTGGGGACACCCAGGAGGCGGAGGGCTGAGCACCAAAGGCCTTCAGGATGACCGACTCCTCCTCGGAGGGGGCTTTGGACAGCCAGTCACCTCTCTGTTTCAATATTTCCAGGATGTTGGAGAAATAAACATCAGAGGACAACTTGTGGGGACCCCTCCAATTCCTCGAACTCAGTATCTGAGGTGAGACACTCATCATGTGCTTCCTCTTGCACGTTTGATTTCTAGGGGGCTCCTCAGGCAAGGACTCTGAAGGGCCCTCAGAAACTTGGGAACCACTCGTGGGGGTATCCTTAGGCCTTGGGGCTCCGCTGTCTACAGATAGGTGGTGATCAGAGGCTCTCACCAAAGTGGTAGGGGACAGAATGACTGACCCGCATGATGTAGCTGATTATCTGGCCAGCACAGTCCGCATGGCCTCAAAGGCAGGCCCCCCCCCTGAATCAGAGGACCAGCCAGCCTCCGAAACCATGACAGGAGTCGGGGTTCGAGCCAAGGCACCGAGCGGAAGACTAGGAACCAAAATGTGTCCCGAGGTGTCCCCCTGACTGAAGAATCCCAAGTCCTTAACCCTGTGGACGGCGCTGACGTCGGTACAGATAGGCCTGGAAGGGCCATCGGAACCGACCTAGGAACATCACATGGAGTGGAACATTCTGGCTCCGAAGACAGAGATGCGCTCGGAGGAATGATTGAAAAAGGTATCGGGACGGGCTCCGGAGCAGACTGGGACAGAGCTGAAAACAATTTTGCCAAAACCGGTGACTGGAGGAGCCTCTGCACCACCCTATCGACATCCACATCTGAAAGTGTCCTGGAGGATTTGGAGGACATGGAGGGAGATCGAGATCTCCTCTCAGGTGACACTGGTTTAATACTGGGCAATCGGCTCCAAAGAGGTTCCAGTATAACTGGAGACGGCGCCGGTTCCATCAACACTGACACTTCCTGCGGTGCCGAGGACAGTTGAGCCGAGGAGGTGGAAGCAAGTTTTGTGACTTTCTCCAGTGGCTCAGAGGAAACTGAAGGAGCTGGAGATAGTACAGTTGTGTACACCTACCATAAATGTAGATGTTAGAGTGTCTTCACTGTTGCAGTCATGACTGTAGGGTTCTCCCCTGCCGGCAGGCAGCCCTCGGCCAGAATCCCAAAGTCTGGGTCTGGCGTCGGCTGTTCAACCATGCTCCCTGACGTCAGAGCACCAGGAGTACAAAGCTGACAGCAGATGCCATCTTCTCCAGTTTTTCTTGCCCCAGATGTCAGGAGTCCCAAAATGAAAAAGGTCCCATAACCTTTGCAAATACACCTCAGAAGAATGGTGAAAAAAGGAACTACACAAAAGTAAAAATAAGAGGGGACAGGAGGGAGGGAAACCCAGACTGCAACAGTGAAGACACTCGAACATCTACATTTATGGTAGATGTACACAACTGTACTATGTTCATCGTGTTTCACTGTTGCAGTCATGACTGTAGGGTAGAAGCTGAAAGAAAGGGAGGTGGTCATGAAGAAGGGGCGGATAAAAGGCCCTGCAAGACTGCAGAGGCAAAGCCTGCCCTAGACTTAGAGTAGAGAGGTAGATTGTAGTGCTTAGAGAAAGTATGCACTGAACTCCAAGTTGCAGCTTCCAAAATGTCTTTGGTAGGAACTCTCCTGAGGAAGGCCGCAGAAGTGGCAGCAGCTCTGGTGGAATGAGTCCGTATACTCCCTGGGATTTGCTTTCCATGGTGTGAATAACAAAATCTGATTCCATGAGCAATCCATTTAGAAATGGTCTGTTTTGAAATGGATTTACCTTGGGAACTTGAAGCATAAGAAAAACAATTGTTCTGATTTTCTGATGCCCTTGGTTCTGTTCAGGTAAAAACGTAGTTGTCTGTTCAGGTAAAAACGTAGTTGTCTGTTCAGGTAAAAACGTAGTTGTCTGTTCAGGTAAAAACGTAGTTGTCTGTTCAGGTAAAAACGTAGTTGTCTGTTCAGGTAAAAACGTAGTTGTCTGTTCAGGTAAAAACGTAGTTGTCTGTTCAGGTAAAAACGTAGTTGTCTGTGTACATCCAAGGAATGTAAGATCCTTTCCCCTTTATTTTGAGGAGTGGGGAAAAAGGTTGGCAAGTGGACAGTTTGATTTAAAGCCACTTTGGAAACCACCTTAGGCATGAAGGTAGGATTAGTCCTCAAAGATACCCTGTCTTGATGAAAAATAATATAAAGTTCCACAGCCATAAGAGCTTGTAACTCTGAAACTCTCCTGGCAGAGGTTAGGGCTAACAGGAGATCTGTCTTCCAAGATAAAAACTTGATGTCAGAAGAGGCAGCAGGCTCAAAAGGAGGCAAGGTTAGTTTTTCCAAAACATAGTTGAGATCCCAAGCAGGAATAGGAGGAGATCTAGGAGGAAGTTCTTAGCTCCTCTGAGAAACTGTCTCATGAGCTGGTGGGAAAAGATGGGAGGGTCTGTATTATAATGAGCAGAAATAGCAGAGGCATGTATCTTAATGGAAGAGAGAGAGACCCTTATGTAAGAGATCTGTCAAGTAAAGTAAAATTAAAGTAATGTTAGGAAGAAGAGGATCAGAATCCTCAGCCTGCATCCAGGAACAAAATATTTTCCATTTTCCTGCATAAGAATTTCTAGTGCTAGGACGTCTAGCTTCTAAAATGACATCCATAACCTGCTTGGGTAGGAAAGAAGAAATCAAAGGCCCTGGATTAACCAGGCCACCAGGCTGAGAGTTCTGACATGAGAGTGTAGAACCTGACCCTGATGTTCGGACAGAAGGTTCGGAGACTGAGGTAAAACCCAAGGGGGCTCCAGGCACATGTTTTTTAGAGTTGGATACCAAAACTGCCGAGGCCAATTTGGAGCCAGCAAGATTATCATCTTGGGCTTGTCCTGTTTTATCTTCAATAAAACCCGTGGAAGAAGAGGAAGAGGTGGAAAGGCATATCCCGAAAGGTTCCTCCAACTGAATGACGGGGCATCCACTTTCCAAGCTTCTCTGTGGAAAGTCCTGGTGCAAAAATTCTGTAGTTGATGATTGAGATGGGATGCAAAGAGGTCTATGTGAGGACATCCCCAGACTGCTGTTATCATCCTGAATATTTTGGTGTCCAGCATCCACTCGTGTGGATCCGAAAGGTTTCTGCTCAAACTGTCTGCCAGGAAGTTTTGTTTCCCTGGTAGAAACTGAGCTTGAAGATCCAGATTGCAAGCTAGAGCTGTGTTCCATTAGTCTGCAAAGGGGGTAGGAATGAGATCCCCCTTGCTTGTTTATGTACCACATAACTGTGGTGTTGTCTGTCCGTATTAGTAGTTGTCCTGGTTGTAAAAGATTCCTGAAGGCCAATAGAGCTTTCTGAACGGCTAACATTTCCTTTAAGTTGATATGCAGGTGCTTGTGATCCTTTGTCCAAAGGCCCTGCAGACAATTGCCCTGAAAATGGGCTCCCCAAACATAATCCGAGGCGTCCGTGGTTAGAATCTGAGTGGCCGGAGGCAGACGGAAGGGTTTCCCTTTGTTTAGAGCACATGCCCTGGACCACCAAAGAAATTCCTTTTGAAGGCAAGGAAGGACGGAGATCAGTACGTTTAAACTGTGGCAATGCTGAGAACATACACTTTTTAGGTACCACTGTATTTTCCTCATGTGTAGTCTTGCATATGGTACGAGAAGGATGCAGGAGGCCATGTAACCCAAAGCCTGCAGGACTTTCCTTGCAGATAGTTGAGTTAAAGTTGCCAAGGTTCTGAAAGTTGAAGCCAGCTGTAATTGTCTTTCGGACGTCAGAAATGCCATCTGGGTTGTGGTGTTTAGAAGTGCACCCAGAAAAGTTATCTGTTGTGATGGTGTCAAATTTGACTTTATGTTTACAGAGAATCCCAGGAACTTGAGGAGGTTCTGTACAAATTCTAGATGCTGGAGTAAGACATCCTTGCTGTCTGCCTGAATTAGGACAATCGTCCAGATAAGGGTAAATTTGAATTCCCTTGAGTCTGCAGTAAGCTACTACTGGAGCCAGGCATTTGGTGAAGACCCTGGGCTCAGTAGACAATCCAAAGCGCAGCGCAGAGAATTGAAAGTGCCTCGAACTGGCCTTGAACCAGAGGTATTTTCTGCGATCCTGCCTGATGGGAATGTGTAAATATGCCTCCTTTAAATCCAAAGTTACCATCCATGCATCCTTGGACAGCATTGGAAGTAGCTGCTGTAGAGTAAGCATCTTGAATTTTGGAATCTCTAGAAAGGTGTTCAAGACCAACAGATCCAGAATGGGTCTCCAGGAGTTTTGCTTCCTTGGGACTAGAAACAGCCTTGATTAAAAACCTTTTCCCATCTCTGAAAGTGGAACCGGTTCTATGGCATTCATAGCCAAAAGAGCTTCCACCTGGTTTAAGGCCTCCGTCCATTGATGTTTTGGAAGGTCTGGCCATCCACTTGGCCTTGGCAAGGTATGAAAATGGAATATGTAACCTCTTAAAACCACATCCAAAACCCACTTGTCTTGAGTTATTTGAGTCCAATTTTGATAAAAGTTGAATGCTAGGTTAAAAGTAGGTCAAATCTCAGAGTTTAACACCAAATAATGTTGACTGCTTTGCACTATTACACACGGAACAAGATAAAAGTGCTCCCTCAATGTCTTGTGACACAGAAGGCCAAAATACTAATTCTCTTGCCCTTCGTTTGGTAGATTTGGTTCCTGGGTGACAATGATGCAAGACAGTAATGTACTCTGGTTACAAGGCCTTTGGAACAATCACTTTCGGACCTTTCATGACACCTTTGTCAGACAAAATCTGATCTCTGTATGGAAAATAAGGTTGCACTTCTTGAAGTAAACTCAATTGCTTTAACGGCCATCCATGACTGAAAATGGTTGAGCCTTTGTAAAACTGGATCTGTGGCTGTGGGATATCTCAGCTGAAGACATATGGAAGAAAATTTCTCCGTTCCATGACTTCAAAACCAAGATTCTCATTCTCGTGCTGTTCTGTGGTGTTTATGGGCGATCTGGATAATGTATCAGCAAGACAAAGAAGTTTGCCTTTCTTGTAGACAAGACTGAAATTGTACTTTTGCAATCTCAGCATCATGCGTTGCACTCTGGCTGCAGCTGAATGCATAGGTTTTCTCAATACAGTGACTAATGGTTGGTGGTCCTTTCTGATCTGTATAGGTCTACCATAAACATAATCATGGAACTTTGAACATGCAAACACAATTTACAAAAACTCTCTCAATCTTGGCATAATGCATCTCAGTTTGGGTAAGGTTCCTCGATGCATAGGCAACAGGTTTATCCTCTTGTAGAACGACTGCACCACGTTCAAATTTCGAAGCATCACAGGAATGAGTAACTGGCTTGTGAACATCTTAGTATCTGAGCATGGGTGAACTAGCAATTCTCTGTTACAGGAAATCAAATTCTCTTTGGTGTTGCTCTAACAAAGACCAGGATACATCTTTGCGTGTCAACTGAGTGGAGATGAAAGTTGGCTTAAGTCTGGAATGAACTTACCTAGGTAGTTAACCATGCCAAGAAAACATTACAGGGCTTGAACATTGTCTGGTGTTGGCATCTCAAGAATGGCTGTTTGTTTTGAAGGATCTGGTCATAAGCCTAAACTGGTAAATAAATGACCAACAAAAGTAACTTCTTGTAGCCTGAATTTGCATTGGTGTGTATTGATCTTAAGACTCACTTGATGTGCCCTTCCTAGAACTTTTGTGGTTTCTGTCATGTGCTGCTTCATCATAACCTCCTACTAAAATGTCTACTATAACACAAGGATACCCAGAAAAATTTTGCTCCGTTGCTCGGTGAAAGACTCCACTTGCAGAATTAATCCCAAATGGCATTCTCATAAATCTGTACCTGCCAGATGCAGTACTGAATGTAGTGAGCAATGATTATTTTTTGTCAAGATGAATTTGCCAAAAATGAACTTTTTGCATCTAAGAAAAAATAGTGGCATTTGGCATCAAGGTTGCGACTTCGACTGTGCACATTGCATGATGAGGTCTTTTTAATGCTTTGTTCAAATCTTGAGCAATACATATTCTAATGTCATCTGAGCTACCATCATGGAAGATACCCATTCAGTTTGAGTTTCAACTAGACTAATCACACCTTGTTGTACCATTTTATCGAACTCTGCCTTGACTCTGTCCTGCATGGCTACTGGAACTTTACGTGCTGACCTGATAACTGGACTGACCTCTGGGTCTAACTTCATGGAGTACACAACTGGAAGTTTGCCTAGTTCATCTTTGAAAAGATCAGCATAGGTAGAAAAAATGTGCTGGGCGAAATTACAGTAGTGGTCCTTTAAGCGAACATGGTGAACTTCCTTATTAAATGAAAGCAGTCCCATTTTCAAACTTTCTCTGAGCTCTAATAATGACTGGACACACCTCTCGATCACATAATATAAGTTGTAGCTTCTTCCAGCAGAACATGATAGCACTTCTGAGCCTTCAGTTTGAATTTCTTCACCTCCATAAGCAACAAGCTTTGCAAACCTTACCAAATCAAGCCTTTCGCCTTTGCACACACTGGCAAATGTTTCTGCTGATATAGCATTGCACTTGGAAACCGTTAGCAACGTTGAGCTCTATGGGTTTGCCATTTGTCAGAATTAGTACAAAATGCTTCATTCTTTGCCCTTAAATCTACTGTTCTGACGGTTTCATGAAGCGCTGACACACCATCAACAAAGAGTAGAATTGCCACTGTAACTGATCAACTCATTTCAAAAAATGTTGCATTTTAATAAATGAATGTGGGCTTTTTGATTTACAAAATGTTTTGAAATTATTCCATTTAGCATTTGTGCCATTGTTGACCAAAAGCTAAACATTTTTCCCTTTTAGATTCATGACTTCCACAATTATGACAGTTGGCAATGAAACTGGGTGGGGGCCCCATGCTTTAAGTTTGCTGACTCGCTCTTACAGTTCACCGAGACTGTGTGACTTCTGGAATTTGCTAGAAATTTCTGGGGTTTACCAGTGAGTGCTGCACCGGTTACAGCTGCCATATGCTTGGACCGGTTTCTTTTAATAATGCACTGCATACTATCAGCATGAGCTTTATCACTATGCCTTCTAGAACTGCTCTCATTTGTAAGCATATTTGTGCTACTCTGTGAGCTCGTATATCTGACCAATCTCAATGGCCTTATCAAAAGATAATCACTGTCACGAAGCAAAATCTTTTTCACAGCATCATCTTTTATGCCACACACAAGTCTATCCTTTATCAACTCATCCCTTAAGTCACCAAATCTGCATGTTTTAGCTTTGTTTCTCAGGTCAGTTATATGTGCTACAACAGTTTTCACCAGGCTATTAATACCTTGTCTACAATAAGTGCTTTTCCATTGTAACATTTGTGTGGGGGGTTACACATTTCTCTAAATTCACGTTTCAAGCACTATGGGTCCTCCTTTGATTCAGCCTGTACAACAATATGACAGTTTTCCCTCCCTCTCTCTTGCATAGATAGCAGTGCATACGCAAATGAATGTTCCCTTCTAATGGCTTCTGACCCAGCTAAATTAAGCAGAATAAATGCCTTTGTATGGTTATCTTTATCAGAAAATGCAGCCTGTATGAAAATGTCATACTCCAAACACTCTCCAGTTCTCAGCAATATTACTGTAAAAAAACAAGTGCAGTGGGTTTTCGAATTCCATCTGCCATGCCCACAAAGTATACACAAACACACTGAAAATATGGGCCTTGTAATTATATACGAACAAACTGTTCTGTGAGCTTGTAACATTCAAATGCACAATAAACGCTTCAAAATACTGTATTTTGTGAAATATGCTCTAATGGCTGCACTCTGCGAAATATGCCTTGTAATGGCTGTACTTTTGCAAAACAACTCTACTGTAACACTGCACAAACACGTGAACACTTCTGATCACTCTCATATCTTTGCCCAATACAAAAATGCATATGCTTTCCAAAAATGCAATCATTTCCCCCTTATTTTACTTGTTTTATGCAATTTGGACTTTACTTCAAACATTTTTCATAGTAACTTGAATATTTTTATCAATATTGTACATATCTGTTTATGCAAAAATTATTCAGAACGTTCTGTACGCCTGGTTTCATATTATGTGAAAAAAAATGGTGCTGAGCAAGTTTTAATATCTGCAATTCTTTGTTCTTTCTGACCTGTTTTGCAAAGTTTTGCACATTTAGGATGATCCACTCCTATATATTCCTCCGGCTCCAGACAAGTACCTTAAATCGTTTTACCCAAGCAGTTTCTGACTCCATGTCCTTGAGACATGCTACTTCTGACACCACATTGCTTGTTTGTCTAACGCAGAACAAGGCAGCTTGGGGTTTTGCTCAGATGCTTTAATACATACAAACACATCAGGATGGATAGCAGCATCCTGAAATATGAACTAGTTAATAAACAGAACTTGCATACATACATGCTTACATGTCAGATAACTACAAAATGGCAGTCAAGGTTACACATGCTCAGTATTATACACTTGTGCAAGCCGTTGGATAGCTTCTCAAAGGTATACACACATGCTGATCTACAACAGTTTATTTTGATAATACTATGCATCCTGCAGGTCTATAGAGCACATCAAATCACCCTTGTGTAGAAAAGGTAGAATGGACTGAACCACGACCATTCAGAACTTTGCTTCCTTTACGTACTGAATTCAGTTGTTTAGATCTAAAATAGGTCTGAGGTTCCCTGTTTTCTTTGGCACTAAAGAAGTGTGAACAAATTCTATCTGGTCTGGCAAGACCTTCTGGATGACTCTCTTGTTTAGTAGCTTTTGGATTTCTTGTGCTGCTGCCTTCCTCTGACTGGGTGGAACATTGGGAAGTTTCTTCCTTTTGTGAGAAGGAAAAAGGATGTAATAACCCCTAGATATTACGATTAGCACCCAAGTATCTTGTGTTATACTTGCCCAGGCATCTGGGTGCAGAGACAATCAACCACAACTTTCTCCTGATTTGGATAGCCGGGCAGCGCTTCAGAAGCACTGAAAGGGCCTATCCAAAAAAGAATTTCTAAAGCCATAATTCTGCGGACCTCCACTGCCACTAGCTGCCACTAGAGTGACATCTACCACCGAAATTTCCTCCTCTGCCTCAGGAGGAACAGTCATCATGCATATCTTGGAAAGGTCCCAGAGATTTCCAGAACCACATTTTCTTGCCACCTCTGATTCCTGGAAAAGGTTCATTGAGGGGCTGAAAACTTGATTCAAATAGCAGAGTCTTTCCATATTGTTTGCTGCAGTTAAGTGACTCTTTTACTGATGGCCCAAACAAGGAAGAACCATCAAATGGGGTGTTAATAAAAGGCCATCTTAAAAGGTTCCACTAAGTCACAAAGATGCATTCAGGCATGTCTTATGGCAATACCTGAATTGGCTGCTCATGAGGTTCTTTCAGCAGTGTGAGAGATCAACCTTACTGAAGCAATGGATATGGACAAGAGAGTGGCCAGTTGAAAGGCTGTCCTTTTGAAATCTTCAGCAGACATGGACTCCGTATTTGAAAACACCTTGGTCAAATCTCTCTGAAGTAGAGTAAAATGTGCCAGGTAATTTAGTGACCTTTGGGTAAAGGCTGCCAAGGACTCTTTTCCCATACCTACCCAATGCTCTAGACTCACCGTTAGGTGGATAGACAGCAGATCCTTTTCTGCTAGATCTTTCTTGGTGGCGTCTTTCTTGGTGGCTGCCATCACCACCATAGTATCAGCTGGAACCCCTTTGCTCCTGGGAGGACCAACCACTTTTCTGTTTCAGGATCTCTGAAATATCCCCAAAGGAGAGGTCATCTGGTGGTGATCTGGGGGAGCCCTCTCTTTCATCAAAAGTGGTATCCTCCATGAGAGACTTCGAGGAGTCAACGTGTCTCCTTTTGCACATCTTCCAATGTACCTCCCCTGTGAAATGTTCAGGCAAGGTGTCGGAAGAGAGGGGAAGCTCCTCTAATGGAACTGGCTGGACACTTATTGGTTCTGTCTGTCCCTGTGGAATAGGTCTCAGTGACTCATAGCTGGGAACTGATGGAAAAAGAGGAACCTGGTATAAAACACGACAAGGCGGTTCTCTGTGGAGAGAAAAAGCCCTTTCCATCACCTCGAAAAGCTGACAGTCCTGGAGAAACCCCAACCAGCCACCTCAGAGGTGAAACTCTTGACTAAGGTAGGACCAAACCTCATTCAGATCGGCCTCTTGGGGGTAACACTGGATCCAAACTGTCCAGGGCCGAGGCTCTTGAGAGGAAGGGATGGACAAAACTGGAGCCAAGCCTCTCTCCTCAGATCCGACACCAACACTTTGGCTAGGAGACCTATTCTGATCAGACGATACTGGAGCAGAACCAGTCAAAGATATCACTGTAGTGGAGGAAGCAGCTTTCCATGGATCCAACACAGACCCTCACAGGGAACTGACCCTGGGGCTACGAAACCGCTGGATGGATTGGAGAAGGTAAGAAAATAGCTTTGGAAGTGGTAGGCATACTCAGATTTGGCAGGGGATGGAGCTGTTAAGACCCCCATCTGGATCTGAGCTCAGAGAATCTTTCACATCATTCTATCCACAACAGCTTCCGACTAGTTCCTGGAGGACCTAAAGGAAGTGGATAGAGGCCTTGAATGCTTCTTAGGAGTTGGAAGCAATCTCGAAGGTGGGGTAAGTGAAACTGCTTTAATAGCAAACTCAGAAGTTTTACTCCTACAAGAGATACCTTGCTTCAGATCAGATGGTCTAGGATCCAAGGACGTCATTGTACAGCTTACTGTGACCACTGAAGTTGAAGACTTACGATTAAAAGGCTTCAAATCAGATTGTCAAATCTTGGGATCCAATAGCGCTGGATCCAATATTTTTCTAGTCTGCCAGAAGTTCCGATGAAAACCTTGGGGACTTCATAGGACAGCGCTTCCTTTACTCCATAGGAGAAGACTTGCTATGCTTGGAGGGGGTTTGAGCCCCTGAAAAAGAAGTAGAAGGAAGAAGACCCTTTAAAATCACTTTATTTTGTCTGTCAGCTTAAACATGGAGCAGATATTGGATGCAGTGTCCAAATGTCCAGCCCCAAGACGGTATATTTACTCCTTCTGGACATCCGAATTCAGGATCTTATACCCACAAGAATTGCACTGTGGGTTTGTCAAACATGTTTGAAGAAAAACACCCCCACTGTCCTTATAAGACAGAACAGTAAACAATGCAAAAAACTAAGCAGAAAACTTTTTTTTTTTCTTAATAGGGACAGGTAGAAAGAAAAGCTTAATTACCAACTATGGTAAATGAGATAACCTGAGTGAAGGATAAACAGAAAACTCCAATGATGGTAATAAGTTACTATACAGCAAGAGTACTAGGAAGCAAGGAAAAAGCCCTAACACTAGTGACAGAAAGAGGGAGGAAAGTATGCATATAGATATAAAAAAAGGAGAACATAAAAAAAAAAAAAAAAATATGTAACTCACGAAAACCTTATACTAGTACTTGAGAACTTGGAACCTGCATCTGTTCACAATGGCGGCAAACGAGATTCAAGGCTATGGGGATGGAGTAATGCAGTATGGGTAGAGGGAGAAGCTCAAGAACTGGCTCGTGTTTTTGTCATTAACTGTGAAAACTCCTTTGAGGCCTCCAAGTCTACAGAAAGAACAAGAACTCTCTCCTTTAGCAAGGAGAACCATTGAAAGCTGACGATGTTACTCCATATCTGAAGTACCATTTCAGCAACAGTCACCATCCATCCATCCATAACCCCTGTTAGGGTGTCATGTGAACAGTGACAATCTAACAACAAGGTTCACACCACCAAGTGGCTAGCCCTGCCGCAGTTGTTCTTCCATACCACACACACAAACCTATGGCCAATTGAGAGTGTCTATGCCACCTACTGCATGTCTTTGGAATGTGAGAGGAAACAAGAATACCCAGAGGAAACCCACACAAACACAGGAGGGCCATGCAGACTCTGCAAGAAGATACCCCAACCAAGAAATAAACAGAGAACCTTTTGCCATGAGGCAACACAATCCACTGTGCCACCCATATTGCAACTTAAAAAATGGAATCCAAAACTAGTAAAATTCTAAGTAGGTGGGGAAAGGAGTACTACTATGCCTACAATACAGAAGTATACTCAACTCCATCAGTTCCTTCCGGGGTCAAATGAATCTGATAGAACTGGTCCAAGCTGGCTGACAAAGAAGGGTTCCTCAGTGCTTAAATTCTGACAGCTAACCTTCTTTCTACACTGTGGTGATGTACAGTACAGAGCAAGGTCACCACGGACACTGAAAAAGATATGCTTGCACTGATCAAGCCTGATTTAAAAATGGTGACAACGCATAACACTTGCTCAAAGGCTCACTGAAGTGCTTCAAGGAGACTAAACAGGTGCATCAGATAAAAAGGTGATCTGGAACTAGTATGAAAACAGGGCACGGGATCTTAGCAGACTGCTTTCAACAAATAAAACTAGAAAAGGCAATAGTACAAACCATTTGTGAATGAAAGGTCAGTAATTGAATGAGCTTCAGCATTTGTAAAACTTGCATTATAAGGTTTATCACGCCTAAGAAAAACTCCAGAAAAAATCTATGGTTTACAAAACCGCTAGAAAAAGCAGAGATATCATATCCCACTGGATGTATTACACCAGTTTTGTATGACATGTCTGAGCACTGGCAGTCATTTGGTTACGGAACAGATATATATAGGACTAGTACCAGAAAAAGTATGATATGGGGGGGGCTTTCTCATTATTTAATATAAAAGTCCTTAAACATTTTAACAGAGTTTAATGAAGTAACCCCCACTATGCACAACTGTCTCTTTTGAGGGGAAAACTGTCTGGCTAAGTGATTTGATCAAATCCAAAGTATGCAAATTGAGATGAAGGTAATCAACCCAAGGACTAGAGGAATGAAGCGCATTACCAACTCCGTCTTAATACTCCATAGTTAAGTATGCCAGATAAAACAAACTTATCATTAAAAGATGTAAACTGTGAGTGTCCCTGGACTACTAATTTCTCTAAGTGCAAGAAATTTGTTCCAGTAATTTAGAATGGTCAGTAGAGAGGGACCTGGAATACACGTGCAATTTCATGTCATCCTATATCTGGTTAATCACAATGAAGTGCTGCTGTTTTGTTTGCATAGGCAGGTGGACCTGTTGTTGAAGGAAAAGGAAAGAACTTGGGCTACGCCCTCAGAGACGCAGCTCAACATAACAGGTGGGCCATAAAACAAGAACAATTCAACAAAAGGGTTTATTTTAAAAAGAGCTTAATCAAAACTAATTGCATCTCTGAAAATTTCCGGGGGGGGGGTCTAAACCTACTGTAATGCAATACTTGCAATGGGGTGATGTGCTGTGAATGGATGCTATGAAAAATGTCAATCCCCCATTAATCTGCAGAAGAAACTTCAACACCGTGCCATCAGTGGAAGAGGAGGATGAGAAGACTATGCAGCATTCTTTACCTCTGACCTATGACCACTATGAAAATTACGAGCAGGGGCTGTTGAGATGCAATAGGAAGTGCTGTGGGTCTAGTCACATGTGCTGGCTCTAGTTAAATGGAGCTACCTGGGACAATTTGATGATGCAATGATTTCAGCTTTGTTTACTATAGTGCTGTTCTTCAGTTTACTACATTAATATTAATTCTTAAATGAGTCGGGGAAGATTTTGGTACGTTGCTTTCCATGTGGGTGCTGCCACAATACCCAAGCTCAGCTTGAACAAGATTTTTTGACAGACCCCCTTATCTTGTGTATTACTGCTCAAGACTTAAAGGACCATGGCAACATCTGTAGAGCCAGGAAATGTAGTCAAAGAGGATACAGTATGCTATTTATATGTACACACCTGGAACTAGTAGATACAAGATGACAGCTTTCAATATTACAATGATGGTACCTAACAGACAATACTGTTAAGCCATCCGGAAAGCATGAAACTAATGTAGTTCTGACTCTAGAGAAAAGCTACAATTAGGTTACACTGAAGAATCTATACAGGGGGTTGGTACCAGAGAGCCTGGCATTCATTTGTGTAACAAAGCAGCTGTTCCCAGTATTCAGGGTTGCTTCTAGCTTGCTTTGCTATTTTCTAAAGGAAAAAAAAATGAAATTCCACAGCCCAGCCTCCATAAATACGCAACTAATCTATACTTATCAAACGAAAATGACAAATGCTTGACATGAGCGGTTGCAGCAGGGGTGATATAAAAATGTTCTTGGGTAAAAGTACAGTTAGCCTTCAAGGTGTGTATGTGTGCAGTGGATAAGAAGCAGATTCATACATGCAGTACTACATACACCCTCTATGGATAGCACTACAGGAGGAACAGGAGTAGAATGAGGCATATCCACTTGTAACATATCTCCCCAAATCAGGCTGAACATCGATTTGTTCCCATAAGCACACCTCATTCACTCAGGCAATAATCTGACAGAAAAAAATTCTTTCACTGGAGGATGAGAGGTGCAAGCTTCCTCAGCATAGCTTTGAGGTTGAAAATCTGCTGGAGATGAAGCCCTGTCACTGTATATGCAAGAGCTTGCTGGTACGGCACTGTACCAGTAGGAACAGGGTAAGTATCCATGCTGTGACAGAGGAGGACGCTTCAGATGCAGCAAGAAATGCTGGAATGAGTCAGTTATAAGGTCAGTTGTCAAACAGTTTGCACAAACAGCACACTTAAAATTTACAACCCATACAAAGTCCCCAAACACTAACACATAAGCATCGCTCTACAATCTTGTCAGAAATCCCTTCAAAGTACATATAATCTGACAGAAAAAAGGCAGGTAACCTGTCACAGTGTGAACACAAGAACTATATAATCTGCAATGTTCTCTGTCCACACAAAACTTTTCATTAAATATTCAAAAGTTTACATAGGCAGTGATTTATTTATTTTTTTAACAAAATAAGACCACACATAAGCTAAAGCTAAACCAGCGGTCCCTGAAAACCTCATATATTAGAGAAATACCTGTTTTTTTAAAAGGACAGAAATGCCAAAAACAAGGAAAAATAAACAGTTTCTTTACTGCATCTATATATGTATGTACAATAATTATTACATTACTGTGAGGAAAGGTTACCCCAAAGTGGACCTGTCAGGAGTTGAAGTGCCAGCTGCTGCTCTTGTGAGGCATCTGAGCTGCTTCTTTATGAGGTGGCAAGAAAGTACTGAAGATCTTCCTTCTCCAAAGCTGATGACCAATCAGCAATGAGAGTGGAAGAGTGGGATAGAGACAGAGCTTTTGGAACCTGGCCAGTTGTTGTGCATTCCTACTGCAACAGTGGTAAAGAATATTTGCAATTCCTCATCACAAGGCCATAAAACAAATATGCCAGTTTGTAGACATCAAATCAGGACAAGTAGTCACTAAATTTATTTAGGGGGTAATTTAATGAAGCTTACATGGAGCTAATCTCCATGTAAGTATAGTGGCACGGCTTGAACATGGAGTCAGGAGCCTTTGCGATCCAGGAAACCGTGCTGGGGTTGTGCATGAGCCTCCCACCACTGTTCAACCATGGAGGCGATCGTGGAATGTAAATCACCTCATTTGCTGGTGAAAAACATGCAAATGAGGTAATTTACCAATCCAGGAAGCAGACAGGAATCTGTGTAGGAGCCGTGCCTGCATAACAAATGTATGCAGAAACTGTTCATATACAACATTGCAAAAAAAAAAAAAAAACACCAGGGCTATGACAATTCAAAATAAAGCATGTATTAGTTTGCCATCAGGCATGCCAATGGCCAAAACTATGGCCACTGGCATATAAAACTGATGAAAAATTTATAAAAAAAATCAAAGTTTAATTTTACGTGCACATATGCTATGTACAAGCGGAGCACAGTGGCGCCCAAACATGGGATCTGACAAAATATAAAATTAAAAAACTAAAAGGGGATTTTTTTAAGTTAAAAGTAAATTCCCCATTACACTGGCCAGCATGCAGACTCATACAATGGCAGTGGTTGCCAAGGACATAGGCTCTCGTGTAGTGCTATAACTAGGGTATAGGTAATTAAGTGTATGCAAATTAGTTAAGTTTACTGAATAGCAAAATGGGCCAAAGTGTCTGCAGGTATAATGCGATGGTGTAGGCAGAAGAAGCAGCTGACATGAAAAGGCCGTGTATCACGCTTGGTGTAAACACACTAGAGCTTACAAGTCCGGACAAATGTAATACTAAAAGTGGGGCAAAAGGCCACAAATAGGGATAGTTTTTAAATATTGTTCTTACAAACTTAACTAATCAAATGACAGTTTTTGATATATATATATATATTTAATTTTTTTGTATTTTTTCCACTGTATTTATATCATGAAAGAGGTATATGAAAATGTAAAGCTGAAAATTTTGGACAGCTCTGTTAGCTTAGTAGTTAGAGTTCTGGCTTGGCATGCATTAGTTCGTGGTTTGAATACCAAGACAGGCCATTCAACTTTTACATGAGAAAGTATTGTTAAATAATTGTATTTTATTTAATGATGTAGTAATTGATATTTGTTAACCAGGGTAGTGTAGCTGGTCCAAATTTCCAGTGTCAGTGGAGATATGATGTGAACTCACCCATGTAAACACAAGTGTCCTATACAGTACAGTCACACCTCAAGGTAATGTAATGAAAGCAAACAGGGTGATGTCCTATAATGTAAAACATATACATTTAATAATATGTCAGTAATAAGTAATTAATGTCCAATTAGTACATTTATTTAAATGAAAACAGAGCAGTGTTTAGCAGTACTCTGCTATACGTAGCCAGTTTCAGCATTGCTTAGAAGTTTAATTCTAAGCAGCATTCAGCCCAGCTAAGTGGATTTGTGCACCGCTAAGCACTGCTCAGCATTTCTGAAACCAGCTAAGCAAGAGGGTGCGTCTGAGGCTGCTTAGCTGGTTTAGGAAATGCTGAGCATGTTTGTATCCAGGGGAGGGCCCTTTCTACTCAGCAATGTTCCCACAAGCTCCAACAGTTTTAAAGGCTTAAAACTGGAGGAAATGGTGTGGGGGGATAGACAAGAGGCAACAGACTATAAATGTCTGAAGTCCTCTGCCACTCACAGTGGCCCAATTCAAAGCCCTCAATAATGTAGCTAGCAGGTGGAATGCATCAGCCAGCCAATCACACAGGCAGCATCTGCAGCACACCAGCATAACGTTTGCAAACACCCTTCAATCTGATTTTCCCCACATACTCAGCACCATTGGAGTACACACTTGGGAATCTTAACTGACAAAATGTTAGGGGCTGCTGCTGCTTTGCTACATCTCTACATGCTACAGACTGAGGGCGGGGACGACGATGATGCTGACAACCAGCCCAGAATGAGGGGGAGAATAGTGTTCAGACCCAGTATAACCTTTCACGGGCTACATGAGCTGGAGGTAGAGCGCTACAGGGTGGACAGGGACATACTTCAGCAACTCACTGAGCTCTGCCGCTCTCACCTCAGACCCAGACCCAACAGAGGGGAACCCCTCCCAGTGGAAACACACTTATGTGTAGCCTTACGAATACGAGCTACAGGTACTTTCTAAAGACATACTGGGGACATCATGTGGGTCTCACAGGCATCCACATCCAGGGTATCGCCACCAGTTCCTGGATGTTGTGCTAAGACATGCCTGTGAGCACATTTATTTCCCCAGCACCTGAGGAGAGGACCAGCAATATGCGTCTCTTCCACCGTGTAGCAAACTACCCAGAGGTACTGGGTGCCATAGATTGCAACCAAGTCTACATCAAAGCACCACCCTGTGAAGACAGTACACAGTCTACTTCAACGGCAAGGGCTATCACTCCATCAACTGCCAGGTCATGTGCAATGCCCAGGGCATTATCAGTGTGTGTGCTAGCAGCCCTGGCAGTTATCACGACTCCCACATCTGGCACACCTTACAGTTGTATCATGCATTTCCCAGGGGGGACATCCTGTACAGCCATCTCGTGAGAGATGCTGGCTACTCACTGGAACCGTGGATGATGACACCAATCAGAAATGCGCGCGCACACACACACACACACACACACACACACACACACACACACACACACACACACACACACACACACACAGAGAAGAACGCCATAATGAGGCACATGCACAACTAAGAAAATCGTAGAGCAGGTGTTTGGAATGCTCAAGTCACAGTTCCACTGCCTTGACATAGGTGGAGCCCTTGCAATGCTATCCAGCCACATGTGCACACATGTTCACAGTATCAGTCATGCTACACAATATGATTCTGCGGAAAAAGATGTGGCAGGAACCTCACAGGGAAGGGAGACACAGCCTCCCACCAGTGTCAAGGTCACCACAGGCACAAGGGGACTCTGAGAAGGAACCCCCTCAGCTTGTCCTTGTAGGCAGACATAGGCATACCCAGTACGCCCTAGCCTTGGCAAAGACGTAACACATAGCACATATGCTGACAACTTAGGGACCCAGGGACTGACACCTCTCTCTGACTTGCACACACAGTAAAAAGGATGCCACACGCATCACACTACCTATACCTTACCATGTATAGGTTGTGTACTGTGTGCATCCGACAGTCAGCCCTGAAGCACTGTCCTTGCAACTGCTGCTGCCACAAGGTATGTCACCCTTCATAATAAACGAATGATGTAGTACACTGTGGTAGCATATGTATGGTATTGATGCATATATGCAAGGGAATGGAGTGGGTTACTGGATAGCAGCAGACAATGGTCAGCTATGTGGGACAACAGGCACACAATATGCAGTAGGCCCTGTGCCAACAAACTCCACTGCACTATGCGAGAGACGTACAAACAGCGGGGTCAAAGGACAAATGGATGGATGTCACTGTTGGAGTCCCATACATAGGTCTAAACCTCCAACAGCAGGAAAACTTTACAAAGCCATTAAGAAATGTATAGCAAAGGCTCAAAAACAGGCAAATGCCACAAAGATTTCTCTTACAAGCATCGAAAGTTGATGCAGCAACAGCTGTTGCAGTAGCATGACTTCTCTGTAGTGTGGGCAAGAAGTGCGAAACCCAAATGGCCGTCATGACTTTCTAACTTCAGTCAAATGACTTCACTAACATTTGCCACACAACCACATGTATAATGAAAAATGGAACCAAAATATGAGCAAAACATCTGGACAGTCAGTGAAGATATGCACAGTTGAGCGGTATGACCCCCCCCCCAACACACCCGTGTTCACATAGAACTCCAGTAACATGTATGTTTTATAAGGTAATATCAGCAGACAATACATTCTCAGGCCTGTCACAATCAACTTGATGCCTTGTTTCAGTTCTACAATATGCAGGGGTCAATGTGCTCTGTATAGTGTCAGGAAGTACACAGCACTTACTGGTGGCTGTTGTAACCTACTGGTCTAACTACAGGACTGTGGTCGTCAAGGTCCATGATTCCAAAAGTACAGTTTTGTACCTACCATAAATGTAGATGTTCGAGGATCCACATTGCTGCAGTCCAAACTATTGGGTAGTCCGCTGTCCCAGTCGGCCCGAATACCAAAGTATATGTCTGACGTCGGTCAAGGCGCATTAGACTGACGTCAGTACGTCAGGGTACTAATGCGCATGACCGACGTCATATCCTCAGTCTTTTCTTGCCCCAGATGTCAGAAGACCCTAAAAAGACAAGGCCAAAACCAAAAACTCCAAACATTCCTGCACCAAAAATATGTACAATATATACAAAATTACCAGAGTATAACCTCACCTACACAACCACCCCTAAACACAGAGGGGAAGGAGGGAGGGTAAATTGGACTGCAGCAATGTGGATCCTCGAACATCTACATTTATGGTAGGTACCAAACTGTACTATGTTCTTCATTCCACATTGCTGCAGTCCTAACTATTGGGTAGAATCCCAAAGCAGAGGTAAGGGAGGCTGGCAAATCATAAGGAAGCAGGAGCTGACAACATGCCTTGCAAAATAGCTGTGGCAAAACCAGCCCTAGATTTAGAGTAGAGAGGAAGGTGATAATGCTTAGAGAAAGTATGCACTGAACTCCAAGTAGCTGCCTCCAAAATATCCTTAGTTGCCATCCCCCTTAGAAATGCTGTTGAAGTGGCAGTAGCCCTAGTGGAATGAGGCCTAATCCCAGCTGGAATCTCCTTGCCATGATGGGAATAACAAAATGCAATGCAAAACCCAATCCACTTAGAAATAGTTTGTTTTGACACAGGCTTGCCCTGAGAACTCAAAGCAAAAGAAACAAACAACTGCTGAGACTGCCTAAAATCCTTAGTCCTGCTTAAATAATAACGCAATTGCCTGTGCACATCTAAAGTGTGCAAAATCTTTTCCCCTTTATTTTGGGGATCTGCATAAAAAGTAGGCAAATGAATAGTTTGGTTTAAAGCCACACTAGAAACCACCTTAGGCATAAAGGAAGGATTAGTACGTAATGATACCCTATCCTTATGAAAAATCAAAAAAGGCTCTACCGCCATAAGGGCCTGCAATTCAGAAACCCTTCTTGCAGAAGTAATGGCCAACAGAAAAGCAGTCTTCCATGACAAGTATTTCAATTCAGCAGTAGCATGAGCTCAAAAGGTTGTAGAGTAAGTTTCTCCAACACAAAATTGAGATCCCAAGCAGGAGTAGGAGCTCACGTGGGGGTCTTATATTCTTTGCCCCTCTAAGAAATTGCTTGAACAAAGGATGCGAAAACAATGGTGGGTCACAATCATAGTGAGCTGAAATTGCTGCAGCATGAATCTTAATGGAAGAGAAAGACAAACCTTTGTCCAATAACTCAGTAAGATATTGAAGAGCCACACTCAAATTAGGCTCAGAAATCTCCAAATTGTTTGCTGCACTCCAAAATAAAAATCCCTTCCATTTTTCTGCGTACACTTTCCTTGTACTAGGTCTTCTGGCTTCCATAATCACATTTAAAACTTGTTGAGGAAGTTGAGACCTGCTGTGTTTCAAAACAGAATATGCCATGCTGTTAGATGAAGAGAGTGAAGCTTGACATTGAGCAGGTGACCGTCCCTCTGAGACAACAGGTGTGGAATCAAAGGTAAAGGCCATGGAGGCTTCCTTACCAGACTCCTCAGTAATGGGTACCAGTGTTGCCGAGGCCAATCTGGAGCTATTAAAATCATCCTTGGCTTGTCTTGTCTGACCTTTAGGAGCACCTTTGGGAGAAGAGGCAGAGGTGGAAAGGCATACACATGAAGATTTGTCCAACTGAAAGAAAGAGCATCCACTTTCCAAGCTGTGTGATGAAACCTCTTTGTGCAAAACTTTGGCAGCTGATGGTTTAGTGGAGAAGCGAACAGATCTATGTCTGGAGTTCCCCATGACACTGTCAATTTTCGAAATACATGAAGATCCAGTTTCCACTCGTGGGGATCCATGATTTGTCTGCTTAACACATCTGCTAAGGAGTTCTGTGCTCCCGGCAGAAACCTTGCCTGAAGAGTTAGTTGCAAGCTGAGCGCAGTCTCCCATAAAATCATTGCTTGCCTGCATAACGGGTAAGAATGTGTTCCCCCTTGTTTGTTGATGTACCACATGACAGTTGTGTTGTCTGTTAGAATCAACACCTGCCCTGGAAGAAGTAACTCCTTGAAAGCCATTAATGCAAACTGGACTGCTAACATCTCTTTCATGTTGATATGTAGATGCTGTAGTCTGGCAGGCCACTTGTCTTGTATCCACTTTCCATTTAGATGAGCTCCCAAGCAATGTCTGAGGCATCTGTCGTTAGAATCTGACTCGCCTCTGGTCGGGTCACAGAGAGTCCCTTGTTTAGGTGACATTCCTGAGCCCACCACAAAAATCCATTTTGAATTCAAGGTATTATTTGAATGACAGTGTCCAAATCCTGGCAGTGCTGTGTCCATACATTTTGAGATACCATTGCAGCTTCCTCATATGCAGTTTGGCATTGGGAAGCACCAGAATACAAGATGCCATGAACCCTAAGGCTTGAAGGACTGTCCTTGCAGTCAGCCCGGACTGAAGAGATAGTTGATGGAAGTAACTGGAAAGATTCTTTTGTTTGTCCGGGGTTAAAAGGCCATCTGGGCTGCTGTATTCAGTCTCACACCCAGAAAGCACATGTCTTGAGAGGGTACTAGACTGGACTTTATTTCGTTCACAGAATACCCTAGGCATCTTAGCACTGCTATCACAAATTCCAAATGCTGTAAAGGTCTTCCTTCTCTTGAGCCAGAATCAGGCAGTCGTCCAAGTAAGGATAGATTTGAATTCCTTGTAGCCTGAAGTAAGCTATCACTGGAGCCAGAACCTTTGTGAATACTCTGGGTGCAGTAGATAAGCCAAAGGGCAATGCAGAGAACTGATAATGAGAATTTCCAGCTCGAAAACGCAGATACTTCCTGCAACTTAGTCTGATAGGCACATGAAGGTAAGCTTCCTTGAGATCTAAAGTTACCATCCAGTGATCTTTGCCCAGCAGAGGTAAAAGCTGTTGTAACGTCAACATTTTGAACTTGGGAATGTCCAGATAAGTGTTGAGGATAGATAAATCCAAAATTGGTCTCCACGTGTTCCCCTTCTTCGGTACTAGGAACAGGCGAGAATAAAATCCTAGGCCCCTTTCTGGCACAGGAACTGGCTGAATGGCCCCTATTTGGAGCAACAGAGAAATTTGCTTGTGAGCCTCTTTTCTTTGTAGAGGAGGAATGTCTGGCATGCCTTTGAAAGGAGGCAAGGTATGGAAATAAAACCTGTAACCGTGGTGAATGATATCCAAAACCCATCTGTCTTGGGTAATTAAATCCCAATTTTCTTTGAAAAGAGCCAGCCTTCCTCCCAAAGGTGCTGCCAGGCGAGAATGTACTGGCAGCTGAAAAGGTAGGTCATTGGGTCTGTTTACGAAAGGACTGACCCCTGCCCTCACCAGAAGTCTGAGCAGGTGAACTCCCTGTTCTATGAAACTGACAATTCAACGCCCTCATGGCTGAAGTGGAAGAAGTATACACTTTCTTTCCCCATCTATCCAAAGCCCTTGCCTCTTTATCAGGAGGAACAGGATTTTTAACAACAGAAGCCTTCACACCTTTAGGCCCCTGAGAAACAGTTTCCGGGTCTGCCCTAGGACTCTTAAAAAGATACTTATGAGCTTCAGGCACCCTATAGTACCTATCCGGTTTAACTGGGGCAGGAGGCAAAGAATCAGGATTCAGGGAAGCCTCTGCAAAAACATCTTCCACCACATTCAGAACAGGAGGTATAGCTAAAGGCCTATGCTGGGGTAAAACAAGAATTCCTAAGCCTCTTCCTGGAATCAGAGAAATCTTGACCTTCCCATTTAAAATGCTCCCTCATGGAATGCAGAGTCTCTGAAAATGAAAAATCCTCAGGAGGAGAAGCTGAAGGAGTAGAATCATCCACATCAGAATCAGAATAAGGAGGATACTCCTGCAAGTCTTCAGCCGAAGACTCAGAGGCCTCCGAACATTGCTCAAAACTCTCAAACTCAGGTTCCACCCTAGGCCTCTTATCAGGAGGGGGCATAGAACCTCTAATCATAGTAATCAAATCCTCTGCCATTTTAAGCATATGTTTCTTAGGCAAAGACCCTGAAGCACTAGGGGAAACCCCCACTGAAGCTAAACTTGACCTGCCTCTCAAAGAAGCCTTGGAAACAGAAGGGGAGGCCCTAACCACCTTAGGAAGAGAGGGAAGAACAGCCACCTGAGAAGCCCCTTCAGCCTGGCCTACTTCCTGAGAGGACACATCCTGTAACAGTAAAGTCTCTCCCTGAGACTCCAAAGAAACTCCTGGCAGAACCTCCGGCTCCACTGAGCCTTCTAAAGAACCGACGTCCGGGACTGTCGGTTCTTCCACTCTAGGCTTTGCTGCTTTGTCCTTGCGTTTTTTGGCCGAAGCGGGCGGAGTATCCGACGGCATTTTATAATTACAACGCTTCCCAAAAACTAACCTGGCACAGTCTAACCTTCTCTTAATAGTGCGTTTGTTAAATCTAGCACAAGAGCGGCATCCAACAACGTCGTGCTCAGGCCCTAAACAAGGTATACACAAAGTATGGTAATCCCTATGAGGTATCTGTTTCCCACAAGAAATACAGTTATTCACTTTTTCTGACATCCGGTTAAATACTGAGGCAAGAAAAAACCAAAATATTCCCCAACGGGGTACTTAGCCAACTTTGATTCGGTCTGAAACTCTGACTTCAGAAACTTTCAGAACGCCAACCTGCACTCGCAAAACTGCTTCTGCATCGGACCATGCGGCAAAAAAGACTAAGGATATGACGTCGGTCATGCGCATTAGTACCCTGACGTACTGACGTCAGTCTAATGCGCCTTGACCGACGTCAGCCATATACTTTGGTATTCGGGCCGACTGGGACAGCGGACTACCCAATAGTTAGGACTGCAGCAATGTGGAATGAAGAACATCTGCCCATGGCAACAAATCTGCACACCTACAGTAGGAGTTACACAGACTCTCCAGAAGAAAAGTACAGTTTTGTACCTACCATAAATGTAGATGTTCGAAGATCCACATTGCTGCAGTCCTTACATATGGGTAGTCCGCTGTCCTCGGTCGGCCCGAATACCAAAGTATAAGGCTGACGTCGGTCAAGGCGCTTAAAACTGACATCAGGACGTCAGGGTACAAAAGCGCATGACCAACGTCATTTCCTCAGTCTTTTCTTGCCCCAGATGTCAGAAGGCCCCCACAAGAAAGGCCAAAGCCAAAAACCAGCAAAAACTAACCAACCACCCGTGCACTAACCATATTTACAATATGTACAACACAAACTACACCACCACCTTCAACAACAGAGGGGAAGGAGGGAGGGTAAATTGGACTGCAGCAATGTGGATCTTCGAACATCTACATTTATGGTAGGTACAAAACTGTACTATGTTCTTCATCTCACATTGCTGCAGTCCTTACATATGGGTAGAATCCCAAAGCAGAGGTAAGGGAGGATGGCAAAACTATAAAGCATTAGGAGCTGCCAAAATGCCCTGTAAAGTAGCAGTGGCAAATCCAGCCCTAGACTTAGAGTAAAGTGGAAGGTGGTAATGCTTAGAGAAAGTATGCACTGAACTCCAAGTAGCTGCTTCCAAAATATCTTTAGTAGCCACCCCTTAAAAGCTGTAGAAGTGGCAGTAGCCCTAGTGGAATGAGGCCTAATCCCAGCTGGAATCTCCTTACCATGATGGGAATAACAGAAAGCAATACAAAACCCAATCCACTTAGAAATAGTTTGTTTTGAAACAGGTTTGCCCTGAGAACCCAAAGCAAAAGAAACAAACAACTGCTGAGACTGCCTGAACCCTTTAGTTCTGCTCAAATAATATCGCAACTGTCTGTGTATATCCAAGGTGTGCAAAATCCTTTCCCCTTTATTTTGGGGGTTGCATAAAAAGTAGGCAAATGAATAGTTTGGTTTAAAGCCACACTAGAAACCACTTTAGGCATAAAAGAAGGGTTAGTACGCAAAGACACCCTATCCTTGTGGAAAATTAAGAAAGGCTCAACTGCCATAAGGGCCTGTAATTCAGAAACCCTTCTCGCAGAGGTAATGGCCAACAAAAAAGCAGTCTTCCATGATAAATATTTCAACTCTGCTGATGCTGCAGGCTCAAAAGGTTGTAGAGTGAGTTTTTCCAACACAAAATTGAGATCCCAAGCAGGAGTAGGAGCTCTAATGGGGGTCTTATATTCTTTGCCCTCTAAGGAATTGCTTAAACAAAGGCTGAGAAAATAATGGTGGGTCACAGTCATAGTGAGCAGAAATTGCTGCAGCATGAACCTTTATAGAGGAGAAGGACAAACCTTTGTCCAATAACTCAGTAAGGTATTGAAGTGCAATACTTAAATTAGGTTTAGAAACATCAAAGTCCTTTGCTGTACTCCAAAATAAAAATCTCCTCCATTTATCTGCGTAAACTTTCCTTGTACTAGGCCTTCTGGCCTCCAAAATAACATTCAAAACTTGTTGTGGAAGCTGAGACCCTCCAGGGTTTAAAACAGAATATGCCAGGCTGTCAGATGTAGAGAATGAAGTTTGACATTGAGTAAATGACTGTTCTCCTGAGACAGCAGGTGAGGAATCGAAGGCAAAGGCCATGGAGGCTCCGTGCCAGACTTCTCAGTAATGGGTACCAGTGCTGTCGAGGCCAATCTGGAGCTATTAAAATCATGTTTGGCTTGTCCTGTCTGACCTTCAGGAGTACCTTTGGGAGGAGAGGCAGAGGTGGAAAGGCATACACGTGAAGATTGCTCCATTGAATGAGAGAGCATCCACTTTCCAAGCTGTGGGATGAAACCTTTTTGTGCAAAACTTTGGCAGCTGGTAATTTAGTGGAGAAGCGAACAGATCTATGTCTGGAGTTCCCCATAACACTGTCAATCTCTGAAATACATGAGGATCCAATTTCCACTCGTGGGGATCCATAATTTGTCTGCTCAACACATCTGCTAAGGAGTTCTGTGCTCCTGGCAGAAACCTTGCCTGAAGATTTAGCTGTAAACTGAGAGCAGTCTCCCACAAAATCATTGCTTGTCTGCACAGAGGATAAGAATGCGTTCCCCCTTGCTTGTTGATGTACTACATGACAGTTGTGTTGTCTGTTTGAATCAACACCTGCCCTGGAAGAAGTAAATCCTTGAAAGCTATTAATGCAAATTGGACTGCTAACATCTCCTTCAAGTTGATCTGTAGATGTTGAAGTCTGGCAGGCCACGTGTCTTGTACCCATTTTCCATTTAGATGAGCTCCCCAAGCTTTGTCTGAGGCATCTGTCGTTAAAATCTGACTCGCCTCTGGCCGGGTCACAGAGAGTCCCTTGTTTAGGTGACATTCCTGAGCCCACCACAAAAACTCCTTTTGAATGCAAGGTATTATCTGAATGACAGTGTCCAACTCTTGGCAGTGCTGTGTCCATACATTCTTGAGATACCATTGTAGCTTCCTCATATGCAGTTTGGCATTGGGAAGTACCAGAATACAAGATGCCATGAACCCCAAGGCTTGAAGGACTGTCCTTGCAGTCAGCCTGGACTGACGAGACAATTGGTGGAAGTAAAGAGAAAGATTCTTTTGTTTGTCCGGGGTCAAAAGGCCATCTGGGATGCTGTATTCAGTCTCACACCCAGAAAGCACATGTCCTGAGAGGGTACTAGACTGGACTTTATTTCGTTCACAGAATACCCCAGGCATCTTAACACTGCCATCACATACTGTAGATGATGAAGAAGTTCGTCCTTCTCTTGGGCCAGAATCAGGCAATCGTCCAAATAAGGATAGATTTGTATTCCTCTTAGCCTGAAGAAAGCTACCACTGGAGCCAGAACCTTCGTGAATACTCTGGGCGCAGTAGATAAGCCAAAGGGCAATGCAGAGAACTGATAATGTGAAGTCCCAGCCCAAACGCAGATACTTCCTGCAACTGGGCCTGATAGGAACATGAAGGTAAGCCTCCTTGAGATCCAGAGTCACCATCCAGTGATATTTGCCCAGCAGAGGTAAAAGCTGTTGTAACGTCAACATTTTGAACTTGGGAATGTCCAGATATGTGTTGAGGATAGATAAATCCAAAATTGGTCTCCACGTGTTTCCTTTCTTTGGTACTAGAAACAGGCGAGAATAAAATCCTAGGCCCACTTCTGGCAGAGGGACCGGTTGTATGGCCCCTATTTGAAGTAGCAGAGAAATTTGTTTGTGAGCCTCTAGTCTTTGCTGAGGAGGAATGTCCGGCATGCCTTTGAAAGGAGGCAAGGTATGGAAATAAAACTTGTAACCCTGGTGTATGATATCCAATACCCATTTGTCCTGGGTAATCAACATCCAGTTTTCCTTGAAGACTGCTAACCTTCCTCCCAAAGGTGCTGCCAGGCAAGAAGGATCTGGCAGCTGAAAAAGTAGGTCATTGGGCCTGTTTACGAAAGGACTGGCCCCTGCCCTCACCCGAAGATTGTGCAGGTGAACTCCCTGTTCTAGGCCTGAAAGAACTCTGAGCTCTCCCTCTACCATGTCTACATCTACCCCTAGACTGAGAATCATAAGAAGGATACGTCCACCCCTTAAGCAGGCCAATTCCTACTAAACTTCGGAAACTGAACTTGCAAAAAATCTTTAACAGCCTGCATAGACTTAGCCTTGTCTTCCATTTTCTTCAAGACTGACTCCACAGGTGAACCAAACAACACATCAGACTGCAAAGGAGCATCCAAAATCCTTGTCTTAACATGGTCAGATAAATTCTGATCCTTCAGCCAGGCGTGCCTGCGAAGAACTGAGCCAGTGGCAGCCACCCTAGACGAGGCCTGCACAGCATCAAAACCACACTGTAATGAATGCTTACCCACCTGTTCAGAGACATGCACCAAATCTTGTAATTCTTTACACTCAATGCCTTCCGCCAGAGCATCCACCTTAGACTTCAATTGAGAAAGAAGAAAGTTTTGATATTTCAACATATGAAACTGGCAATTCAAGGCCCTCATAGCTAAGGTAGAAGATGTATATACCTTTTTCCCCATCTATCCAAAGCTCTGGCTTCTTTATCTAGAGGAACCGGATTTTTACAACAGAGGCCTTGACACCCTTAGGTCCCTGACTAATAGTTTCTGGGTCCGCCCTAGGACTCTTATAAAGATATTTATGAGCCTCAGGCACCCTGTAATACCTATCCGGTTTAACAGGAGCAGGAGGCAAAGAATCAGGATTAAGAGAAGCCTCTGCAAACACATCTTCCACAACATCCAGAACAGGGGGTATAGCCAAGGGCCTATGCTGGGGTAACAGCAAAAATTCCCTAAGCCTTTTCCGAGAATCAGAGAAGTCCTGACCTTCCCACTTAAAATGTTCCCTCATAGAATGAAGTGTCTCTGAAAAAGAAAAATCCTCTGGAGGAGAAGCAGGAGTGGAATCATCTGCATCAGAATCAGAATAAGGAGAGTACTCCTGCAGGTCTTCAGCTGAAGACTCTGAAACATCCGAAGCCTGCTCAAAACTTCCCAACTCTGGCTCCACCCTAGGCCTCTTATCAGGAGGGCAAAGAACCTCTAATCAGAGTAATCAAATCTTCTGCCATTTTAAGCATGTGCTTCTTAGGCACAGACCCTGCTGAACTAGGAGTGACACCAACAGAAGCTAAAACTGGCCTGCCTCTGGGAGAAGCCTTGGAAACAGAAGGAGAAGGCCTAACCACCCTAGGAAGGGAGGGGAGTACAGTAACTTGAGAAGCCCCTTCAGCCTGACCTGCCTCCTGAGAGACCACCTCCTGCAAAATCAAAGTCTCCCCCTGAGACTCCAGAGCGGTCTCCGTCGGAACCACCGGTTCCACTGAAGCCTCTAAAGAACCGGCGTCCGGAACGGACGACTCATCTAGCCGGGGTTTAACTGCTTTGTCTTTGCGCTTCTTCGCAGAAGCGGGCGCCGGAGAATCCGACGGCATATTATAATTGCACCGCTTCCCAAAGACCAGCCTAGCACAATCTAACATCCGCTTAATAGTGCGTTTATTGAACCTAGCACAAAAGCGACACCCAACAACGTCGTGCTCAGGCCCCAGACAAGGAATACACAAAGAATGATAATCCCTATGCGGTATCTGTTTCCCACAAGAAATACAGTTATTCACTTTTTCTGACATCCGGTAAAACACTGAGGCAAGAAAAAAACAAAATATTCCCCAACGGGGTACTTAGCCAACTTGGATTCGGTCTGAAACTCCGAATTCGAAAAATTTCAGAACGCCGAACGGCACTTGCAACGCTGCTTCTTCATCGGACCATGCGGCAAAAAAGACTGAGGAAATGACGTCGGTCATGCACTTTTGCACCCTGACGTCCTGATGTCAGTTTTAAGCGCCTTGACCGACGTCAGCCTTATACTTTGGTATTCGGGCCGACCGAGGACAGCGGACTACCCATATGTAAGGACTGCAGCAATGTGAGATGAAGAACATCAAGAAGTTATGTCCCAAGGGTAAGAATGTAGGCAAGATTTGACTACATAACATCAAGTTATGTACTCACCATAACATTCGATCTATGTAGTCAATCTCACCTCACATTCTTACCCATGGGTTTGGAGCCGAACCTCGGCTCTGACTCGGCCATACTCTAGCTCGAAGTCTTCAATTGGCTCATGGCTAAGAGGTATCCCATGCTGCAATGCACCTATCCCCAGATCTTGTTTGCTGCAAGCTCACATACACACACACAAACACGCTGAGAGGAAGAACCAACCCAACTAATAAAAAAGGAGCGCTGAACCTCTAGGTCCTCCAGGAGGGGGTAGGTGAGTGGGTTAGTAAGAATGTGAGGCGAGATGGACTACATACATCGAACGTTATGGTGAGTACATAACTTCTTGATGTTATGTAGTCAAATCTCGCCTACATTCTTACCCTTGGGACAGCGTCCCTTGCACCTAAACCTTGGTTGGCTCATTGAAAAATACTCCTGAGCACTGTGAAACCAAAGGAAGATCTGCCTCTTGATATCAGATCCAATTTGTAGTGACTAATAAAGGTGTGAGGTGATGCCCATGTAGCTGCAGCACAAATATCATCCATATGCATCCTAGCCTGAAATGCGGTAGAGGTAGAGCCAGATCTTGTAGAATGAGCCTTCACTTTAAAGGGTAATTCTTTGCCATTTGAAGTATAAATGAAGGAAATGCAACTAGAAATCCATCTGGACAGAGTTACTTTGTTAGAGAATTTGGGGAAAAAAACACAGGCAGCTCAATGGACTGGTTGAGGTTGACAACCAAAGCGACCTTTGGTATAAAGAAAGGATTAGGTCTAAGGGAAACCCTATCCTTATGAAACAGCAACTAAGGGGGCCGGACTGATATAGCTTAAAGCTCAAGAGACCCGCCTAGCCGAAGTAATGACTACCAAAAAGATAGTCTTCCAAGACAAAAATTTAATGTCACAAGTAGCTGCGGGCTCAAAGGGAGGACAAGGTAAGCTGCTGTCACACAAAATTGAGGTCCCATGGCATTACAGGATCAAAGACTGGAGGTCGAAGTAGCATAGTCCCTTTGAGAAAAGCCCTACAAAGTCTGTGTGCCATTATATTGGGTTCATTAGCAACATGAAAGGTAGAAATGGCTGCCAACTACACTTTGATAATCGCTGCAGCTGATCCCTGGCTGAACAGTTGAGAAAGAAATTCTAAAACTGATGAAACAGGAGCTGTATAAGGATCAATCTGCCTTTCATGAGCCCAAATGGAGAATCTCTTCCACTTGCTGGAATAAATCTTCCTAGTAGAAGGCTTGTGGGAAGAAGACAGGATATGAACCACCTCAGGGGAAAAATCATGAAGCCTGACTAGGGACGGAACTGGAGCAGCCAAGCTGTCAACTTGAGGGTCTGAATAGATGGATGGAGTTGCCCTGACATACGAGTCAGCAGTTCTGGCTCTGGGTCCAGAATCCACAGATAGTCAATTAGATAGGGTTGGAGAAAAGGAAACCAAATCTGATGAGGCCAGTGTGGTGCAATCAGTATCATCTTGCTTCTCAAGGATTGCGCTTTCTGAATAACCTTTGTTATCAGGGGAATTGGCGGAAAGGCATAGAGAAGACCAGAGGGCCATTCGTGAACTAGAGCGTCCCTGGGTGCCTCCCCCTTCAGGGGGATAAGGGTGAAATAGCTGCTGCATTTGGCACTGAGGGGCCTGGCAAATAGGTCGCAGCAAGGCTAATCCCATCTGTGGAAAATCTGCTCCGCAACTTGTTTGTTCAGGGGCCACTCGTGAGGCATCAGAATAGCTCTGCTCAGCCTGTAGGCAATCACGTTGGACTTTCCAGGAATGTGCGTTGCCACTAGAAAGCGTTGGGAAGAAACTGCCTGCCGCCACACTCAAAGTGCCTTTCTGCAAAGAAGATACGACTTGGTTCCTCCCTGTTTCTTTAGATACCATACCACTGACATGTTGTCTGAGTGGATTGCAATCGTCCCAAGAGGAAGAAAACTCTGAAGTGCTTGCAACGCTAATAGCACAGCTCTCATCTCCAAGACATTGATATGCAAATGGGTCTCGTGCTCTTGCTACGTGCCATGGACTGTCCTGCCGAGATAATGCCCCCCCCCCCCACCCAATCTGGTAGGCATCAGTGGTCACTGTGGCAACTGGGGAAGGTAAAACAAAGGGGTTGCCCAGGTTGAGATTGCTGTTCTGACGCCACCAGCGCAGATCCTGCTTGTATTTGTCTGTAATCAGACTAAGATGGGAGAGTGGAAGATACTGAAGTGACCATTGGGCGAATAGCAGCCACTGAAGAAGCCTCATGTGTAGTCTTGCTAGAGGAACTAGCATAATTATGGCAGCCATGGTCCCTAACAACTTGAGGACCACTTTTGCCCTGACCTTCTTCAATGGTAGCAAGGTGTAGACTTGCTGTTGTAAGACTTGAATTCTCTCGTCTGGTAGGAAGGCCCTCATGAGCACAGTGTAATTCGGTGCTGATAAAGGTGACACGTTGTGAGGGCAACAAGGCAGATTTTTCCCAATTCAGACTAATTCCCAACTTTTTGCACAGCGCAATGGTGGCATCCCTGGTCTAACAGTATTTGCCTGGTGGTGGCAGACACGAGCCAGTCGTCCAGGTACGGAAATACTTGGAATCCCTGATGTCTCAAGTGAGCCGTTACCACTGCCATGCATATGGTGAACACCCTGGGGGCTGTGGTGAGACCAAATAGCAGGGCGCGAAACTATCCTTCCCTAATAGCAGGAGAATTGACTAATGTGACCATGCGGAATTTGGACTTCTCTACATGAAGGTTCAAACGGCTGAGATCCAAGATGGGTCTCGGGTCCCCTGTTCTTTTCGGCACCAAAAAGAATCTGGAGTACGTCCCTAATCTGACTTGGTCTGCCGGGACAGGCTGGATGGCTCTGAGGGCAACTTTTGTACTTCTAAAGTTGCGGAATCCCTGTGACCGGGTGGAACGTCTGGGATTCTTTTGGTTGGAGGGGGATGAGAAAGAAAAGGAATATGGTAACCTCTGGAAATAATCTTTAATACCCACTCATCTTGGGTGATGTCTTGCCAGGCTTCTGTGTATAAAGAAATGCGACCCCCGACTGGCTCCAGTCGGGCCTCCCCTCAGGAGCGCTGGTAAGGAGAACCAAGAAAGGAATCACAGTTTCCCTGGTTACACGGGACTCCTCTGCCTCTAGGGTGGTGTCTACCTGAATTTCCATCCCCTCCCCTGCCTCTGAAGGGGGAATCACTTTGTGCATCCTGGAAAAAAGTCTGCAACTTTCTGAAACATTTTCCCACCCTTCTGGCCCTTGGGGTAAGGTCTAGAAGGGATGGAAAAACAGACTCCCACGGCAGACAGGGTTTTTCCTTCCTGCTCTCACCTAGTGCGAGTGTCCTTCACCTTGGTTCCAAATAAGGATGAACCGTCAAAAGGGGCACTGGTGAAAGTAGACTTGAAAGCCTCCGCGAAATTGCACAGGCGCATCCAGGAGTGTCTAAGAGAGACTCTGGAACCCACTGCTCTACTCGCTCCGTTGGCTGCGTAAGAGATCAGCCTCATGGAGGAGTTGGTAATGAAATTTAGAGTAGACATCTGACCATTAACCTTCTGAGCCACAGCATCAGAAATGTTACCCTGTAGAGAATCTCCCAGCTCTTTTAGGAGATCTCTCTGGAGCCGTGTAAAATGCGACAAATAGTTCAGTGACCGCAGTGTAAAGGCCGCTGAGGAAAACACACGCTTCCCATACCTGTCCATAGCCCTAGACTCCTTGTTAGGGGGACGGACAGTAGATGAAGTTTCTGCAAGTTCCTTCTTGGTGGCTGCTGCCACCACCATGGCATCTACTGCAATGTCTTTCGTAAGAAATTCTCTATGTCAGGGGGAGCAGACAAAAACTTGTTGGGTCTCCTAGGGACCAGTTCCACAGAGTCTGGAGTTTCCCACACCCTGCGACAAACGAGGTCCAGGAGCTCAACCAACGGGGTAGAAACCCAAGAGGTGGAGGGCTGAGACCCAAAGGCCTTCAGGAACACAGACTTCTCAGAAGGGGGTTTGGAAGGCCAGTTGCCTCTCTGTCTCAATATTTCCAGGATAACTGAGAAAGAGATATCGTCCGAAGACAACTTGGGGCACCCCTCTGACTCCTCGCGGTCGGTGTCAGACGTGAGACTCATCTTGGGAGTAAATGTGACCCCTCCGACTCCTTGCGGTCGGTGTCAGACGTGAGAGACTCATCTTGGGAGTAAATGTGCTTCCGCTTGCACACTCTTTCTGGGGGCGGGGGGGCTCCTCAGGCAAAAACTCTGGGGAGGTCTCAGAAAGTTGGGGACCACTCATGGAGATATCCTGAGGCCTTGGGTCTCCGCTGTCCATGGATAGTGGGTGATCTGAGACCGATACTGGTGCTGAAGGGCAAAGTGCCGCAAGATGCAGCCGACGACCTGGCCAGCATACTCCTCATGACCTCGAAAGCTGATCCTCCCAGCTCCGAAGGTCGACTAACCATGGAAGATATGGTAGCAGCCCTTGGAGCTCCAGAGATGAGGTCCGAAGCTGATGTTGGGCCCAAGCTCACCTGAGCCAAAGCACCGAGAGGAAGGCTAGGAGCCAAAGATCGATCCAAGACCTCCCTCTCGGGTCCGACCAGTGAACTATGAATCCTGGACCCTGGGGAAGGTGCAGACGGGGTCGTAGTGGAGATCGGAGCCAAGATGCCAGTAGGGGCTACTGCAACAGACCTCACAGCATCCGACGGAACTGACAGCTCTGGCTCCAAAGGCCGAGGAAAGCTTGGAGGAGGAACAGCCAAAGATGAAAGGATGACGGGCTCCGGGGCTGGCTGGGCCAAAGCCAAAAGCAATTTAGCCAGCACCGATGACTGGAGCAGTTTCTTCACCACTCTATCGACATCTTCATCGGAAAGGGTCCTAAAGGATACGGTCGGAGATCTGGATCTCCCTGCAGAGGGAGACCGGTGAATCGGAGAAACAGGTTGAAAAACTGGAGACCGAACCCGAACTTGAAAATCAGTCACCGGCTCCAAGAGACTGGGTGCCGATGTTGACATAATAGATGTGCTGCCTTCAGTCGGCCCCGAATCCAGTGGAGCCGAAGAAGCAACTATAGTTCTGATGATTTTCTCTGGCAGCTCTGAGGAAACTGACGGACAGAGTTTCTTTGTGGATTTTTTGCCCGTTTTCTTGTCCGGTTTGGAAGGAGAGGATCTGGAACTAGAAGACCTCTCCAAGTCTTCTTCAAAGGAAGGTTTCAGCAATCCTTTTAAAATAAGATTGTTCTTCCTCTCTTGCAGTACAGGGGGACTGAAAGCGTGGCATAACAAGCAGGACTCTTGGAGATGAATAGCCCCCCCAAGCAATACACGCACACTGAGTGCCCAGTCAATGATATCTTATTACTACATTTCACACACTATTTAAAGCCCAAAGGCCTGTGCTCTTTAGAATCCTTGGACATGCTGACAGAAAAATCCACACATACAGGGGGAAAACAGTAGGGACACCTTCACCAAAAAAAAAAAAAACAATAGAGCGTGGGAAACTAGAGCCTCTAAATGAAAAACAGACTAGAGACTGCAGGATAACCACAGGGAGGACTAAGTCCTCTAATTTAAATGGGCCTAGCCCAGGGAATAAGCAGGAAAACACCAGAAAAGACGCACAACAAAACCAGCTAACAGGTATACCAGCAAAGTTACAGGGGAGGACTAGGTCCTCTAACTGAACCGGGCCTAGCCCGTGGACACAAAATGAACGGGATACCAAGAAAAAAGGGCCAACGGAACAGGCCACACAACCAGCAGAAGCAATACACACACACACACACACACACACACACACACACACACACACACACACACACACAAGCTATGAAAATAGCTTTTGGAGCTACAATATTGAGAAATAAATCGAAAAATTATACTTAGCCACGGCCAAGAGCGAAACCACGTCTGAGCATACGAGCGCCAAACGAGATCTGGGTATAGGCGCTTTGCAGCATGAGACACCGCTTAGCCACGAGCCAATTAAAGACTGAGCTAGACTATGGCCGAGTCGGAGCAGAGGTTCGGCTCCGAACCAAAGGGTAAGAATGTAAGCAAGATTGGACTACATAACATTATATATTACTGCAGGAAAGCTGGATGGTGGAGGGACGGGGGGCCACACATATGGATAGGACACAGCTCGGAGTAATATACATGGTGCCTAGTACAACAGAAGGAGGAGACAGGTTAGTGTACTGCCAAAATATAAAGGCTGCCACGTTACTGTGTCAGTACTGACAAGTCAGTGGGCACCATCCATACCCCTGGAATTAGAGAGATTTATAGAATGCCCACACCTATTCCTCCTATATCTGATCTGCTTGTCAGAACATTGCATTTGCCTGGCAAACTATCTGTTAACAAAATTGGTTGATGTGAAAACATCAATAACAGACAGCTGAGATGCAGATCTCATACCCATAAGAAAAGGAATGCTAATAAAAAAACCTTCTACCAACTGTCTACGTTTAGATCAGAAATATTAAGACCCCTGTCCCCATGTCTGGGCTTGTGTACAAATGTCATCTATGTGCGTCTGTAAGTGTTTTGACAGCTATGGCCAACATGTAGCCTTATAGTAACAGTGCAACACAGACCTTCTGAGGACCGCAGCAGATGTATGGGGGACAACGATGGGCAAACTGCTAAACATGTACAGTCAGAGGTGTGAAGTCCATAACTCCGTGCGGGATGTTATGACTCCTACCCCAGTCACACCCTAAAGTACAGTTGTGTACACTTAAAATAAATGTAGATGTTAGAGTGTATTCACTGTTGAAGTCATCACACTGATTATCCTGCCAGGGATAGCCCTCAGTTGGCCCAAACACCAGAGGGTTAGTATTTCTGCATCGGTTGCTGTCGCTCCAAGATGGACGTCAGGTCATCAGTGGTATAAAATCAGGCAGCCAACGCCATTACATCAGTTTTTCTTGCTCCAAATAGGGAGCTAGGTTATGGCGGAACACCACCACCAGCAGAAAGTAAACACCAAAAATCCCTAGAAGGAGTGAGGAAGAGAAAGAAAGAGACAAGGGGATGGACGGTGGTAAACTAGGACTGCAACAATGAATACACTCGAACTTCTACATTTATGTTAAGTGTACACAACTGTACTATGTTCTTCGTGTTTCACTGTTGCAGTCATCACAGTTGGGTTGATTCCCAAAGCTGAAGAAAAGGGTGGAGGCAGTCAAGAAGACTTGGGCTGGCTAGGATGCCCTGCAAGACTGCAGTTGCAAAGCCTGCCCTGGATTTGGAGAAGATAGGCAGGTGGCAATGCTTGGTGAAGGTATGAACACAACTCCATGTTGCAGCCTCCAGATGTTCCTGGTAGGGACCCCTCTGAGAAAAGCTGCAGAGGTGGAGGTTGCCCTGGTGGAATGTGTCCTGACCCCCTTAGGGGGCAGTTTCCCGTATTTGTAGCACAAATGGATACAGTGTGCTATCCATTTGGAGATTGTTTGTTTGGATATGGCCTTGGCCTCTGCCCCTGCTACAGGGCTGATGAGAAATTGGTCAGTTTTTCTAAAAGATTTAGTCCTATCCAGGTAGAATCTGAGCTGTCTGTGCACATCTAGAGAATGCAGAATCCTTTCCCCCTTGTTTTGAGGGTTAGGGAAAAAGGTGGGCAAATTAATAGATTGGTTGAGTGCCAGAATGAACACTACTTTAGGTATGAAAGTTGGGTTAGTCCTGAGGGAGACCCTGTCAGCATGAAAAATGATGAAGGGTTCTACAGCCATGAGTGCTTGTAGCTCTGAAATTCTTCTAGCTAAAGTGATGGCCAGAAGCAAGGCCGTTTTCCAAGAGAGGAATTTTAACTTTGCTGAAGATGCAGGCTCAAAGGGGGGTAAAGTGTGAGCTTTTCCAACACAGGTTAGGAGCTCTTCTGGGTGGCCTCAAAACTGTTAGCCCCTCTTAGGAACTGTTTGATGAGAGGGTGAGAAGAGAGGTGGCTCTGTGCTGTAATGAGCAGAGATGGCAGAGGCATGAATTTTAATAGATGAGAAGGATAGGCCCCTGTGAAGTAGGTCTGCTAGGTAATTCAAGATGAGACATTGGGAGGGCTGAGCTGTTTCAGCTCCTTTAGCTTGGATCCAGGTGCAATACCTTTTCCATTTGTCAGCATAGGATTTTTTTAGTGCTGGGGTGTCTGGCCTCACATATAACATCCAGGACGTGCTTGCTTAGGCTGGCAACTGGAGGAAAGGTCAGGAAATAAGCCAGGCTGCCCGGTTCAGGGTCCGCAATTGTGCATGCATGTAATCTCCATTCTGCTGGGTCAGGAGAGTTGGGATCTGAAGTAGGTGCCATGGAGGCAGGGGAGAGACTACGCAGCAGTGGGTATCAGTGCTGGCATGGCCAGTGTGTGGCAATCAAGACTGCTCTTGGTTTTTCCTCCCTTATTTTGATTAGTACCCTTGTAAGTACAGGTCGATATCTGGGGCTGGTAATTGCAGATTTTTCTTATTGTAGATAAAGCTTATACATTCTCTTAACCACTCAGTGACCTTTGAAACTGGTTTACCCATGGAAGGACCTGGAAAGGAAACCAATAACTGGTCCAACTTTCAAGTCTACTTGTGTTCAGATAAAAGTGCAAATGTCCATCAACATCTATTAAGTGCAAGCAATATTCTCCCTTGTTAGAGAGATTAGGGATGAAGACTGGTAATTCAATGGACTGATGAACGTTAGTTTTGGATACTACTTTTGGAAGAAAGGATGGATTGGTTCTTAGTGAAACTCTGTCCTTGTGAGAAAAAAAAAATCAAATATGGAGGTTTTGAGGATAACGCATGAATCTCTGAAATCCTTCTTGCATGTGTAACGGCTACCAAGTAAATGGTCTTCCATGAAAGAAATTTCAAATCACAGGTAGCCACTGGCTCAAAGGGGGAAATGGACCAAGGACTGCAAAACCATACTGAGATCACAAAGGACGAGAGGGTCCCTATAAAGAGGCTTTAACCTTGAGGTTCCTTTCAGAAAAACCTTACACAGCCTATGTGAGATTAACGAATGTTCTTCAAAACCATCATGGAAATTAGAAATAGCAGCAAGATGAACTTTGATGGTAGAAGCAGCAGCTCCCTGTTCAAACAGCGTAGGCAAAAATTGTAAAACTTTTCGACTGGTACTGAAAAAAAAGATCAAATCCATTATCATGCGCCCAAATAGAAAATCTTTTCCATTTATTGAATTAGAACTTTAGTGGAAAGGCTTATGGGAAGCCAACAAAATTTTTCCAGCTGGAGAATTCAAGGAATTTCGCCTGGCAATCAATGGAACTGGAGCGACCAAGCTGTAAGCTTGAGGTTTTTCAGGTGGGGTGAACTAGTCCCTGAGAATGGGACAGGAGATCTGGATCCGGGTCCAGAGTCCATGGACGTTGAATCAGGTAAGGCCAAAGAAAGGGGAACCAAACTTGGCAAGGCCAGAATGGGACAGTGACAATCACCTTGCTCTTCAACCTTATGGCTTTCTTGAAGAAGAATGTTAGTGGAAGGGGGGGGGGCACAGAGTAGTCCCGATGGCCAATCATGAAGGACAGCATCTCTCGCAGACTCCCCAGAGGGGGGGAAAAGGGCAAAGTAACTGCTGCACTTGTTGTTTTGGGGTGATGCAAACAGATCGCAGGATGGCTGGCCCAAGTGACAGAAAATCTTCTTTGCCACACCGGGATTGAAACGCCACTCACAAGGTAGGAGAATGCGTCCACTCAATTTATCTGCTATCATGTTCAAGCACCCTGGGATGTGCACTGCTACCAAAAAGCAGTTTTAAGAGATTCTCCTCCGCAGGTGGTTCAACAAGTTACTGATAATGCAGATATGCCACCAATCAGGAGTGAGCGTATTAGGAATCAGGGTAACCATACAAACAGTGCCAACATGCGTTTCAGTAATCACAACCAGAGTGATCAGGCTCGTAATGTCGATGGAAATAACCAGGCTTTTCACAAGATGAGAGATGGCTCGATTCCTGGTACGAGCAACAACAACAACCCCACGTCCAACCACAGGGGGAGACCGCAGAGGAGGAGGAAGGGGAATCAACGGAGGAGATGATGAGCATAGAAGAAAACGGTCCCACTATTCTTACTAGCCAACAAGGAGACTTCAAGATCTACAATTACACAGTACTAACAGTGGAACAAAATCTTATTGACTTTTTTCCCAAAGGTCTTACTTTTGTTCCAGACACTAAATGTAATCTAGTTAGTACCATTGTAGACTTGAAATAATATGTTCGTAAATTAAATTTGGCGTTTAGGTTAGGTAATACTCCGTCCCTTTTGAATACTTACAAAGTTTCAAGCATTTTCAACCCCCCATTACATGGTTCCTTAAGCACCTTTGAGAAGATATGTGAGATCGATTTAAGGCCAATGCTTGCACATCAGGCTACTTCTCAAAAAATGAAAGTTAACATCTCTAAAGATGAGATAGCTTTCATATCTCTTCTTAATGAATGTAACATAAGAGTTATGTCCCCAGACAAGGGAGGGGGCCTAGTTTTTATGGATGAGTATCTTTATGATAGAAAATTGTTTGAACATCTAGAATCAGACACCTACTTGAAGTCTAGCCTCTATGAGATACACATGGCTTATAATAGGATCAAGGGAGTTTTGGAAGACCTTTTTCTCGAAAGGACGATTGACTGTGACATGTTACATTATTTAAACATGCCGGAGCCAAAAATTCCCACTTTGTTTGGCACACCAAAAATACACAAAGATTTAGTAAATCCCCCTTTTAGACCAATTGTAGAAGGAAGGGGTTCCATCACGTATGCGTGTGCCAAACTAGTGGATGGCATTCTTAAACCCCTGTTAAAAACTGAGCCCCAAATCTGCAAGGATTCTTGGGGCTTCTTACAAACTATAGATAAAATGGTTTTTAATCCAGATTGCACTTTCTTAGTGGTGGACATTAAAGACTTGTACACAGTCATACCCCAACAGTTGGGGATTGAGTGGACAAGGGAATTTATGTTAAGGAAAAGGGCCCCCAATGATCAAATGAACCTCGTAGAAACACTATTGGAGATGGTTTTGTTTAATAACTTTTTGACGTTTAAAGGCCAATTTTACCTCCAAAAGACGGGGATAGCCATGGGGTCACCCTGTGGATGCAGTTTTGCAAATAGTGTACTTGCACATTGGGAGCATCATTATTTGTTCCAAAATAATCTGTATCAACAAAATGTCACCTGGTACATTATGTACCAGGATGACATGTGTTTTTTTTGTAAAGGGCCACCTGAATTGATCCCCCAATTTATTGATAGTATATTAAAAATGACCAACTTCCTCCAATTTACTTATTCGGTTGGTGAGAATGAGATTTGTTTTTTGGATGTCAAACTGAGTAAAGACATTTCCAATAACAAATTCAAATCAGAAATTTATAGGAAACCTACCCATTCAAATTCCTATCTCCACTTTTCAAGTGGTCATCCTTTTCACCAAAAGAAAAGCGTGGTGAAAGGACAATTTGTGAGGGCAGCAAGAATGGTATCTGACCAACAGGACTTTGTTATTGAATGTGAAAATCTAAGTGCAAAGTTCGCCATGAGAGGTTACCCAAACTCTCTAATCAAAGAAGTAATGGAGGAGGTTTCTTTTAAAAGGGACATAGGCCACTTTAGACCTCTATCTAGGAGGGGGCATCATGCAAACTGCAGAAAAGCCATCAAGTGGGGAGACACCACATATCAATTTCATTTTCACTTATTGCATTGATTACAATATTATAATGGGCATTATAAACAAAAACTGGAACATCATTTTGGAAGACACTGTGTTGGCTAAAGCAATACACCCCAAGCCAAAATTTGTATACAGGAGGGGGATTAATTTAAAGAACCTGGTAGAAAAAACAGTCGTTAATTCAACAAGGACAAACAGGGGCATGTCAAAATGTGGAATGTGCCCTCAGTGTAAACATATCCTTCCAGGTAACATGGTACATATTGGTGGGAAGAACTATTGTATCAATGGTAAATACAATTGTGAAAGTAAAAATGAGGTTTATGTGGCTTCATGTGTAAAATGTTCATCATTTTACATTGGCAAGACAGAGAGAGCATTGAAGAAAAGAGTATACGAACATATTTATGCCATAGGGAGAAAAGATTTAACTAACGCTCTTGCCAGGCACATTTGTGAACAGCCCGATCATTCTTTCTTATTTTCTGTCATCCAACAAGTTAGGATAGGCACTAGGGGGGGACCATGGCAACTTTGGTTGGAAGAGCAAGAATTATTATGGCAAATCAGAACACTTGCACATCTTCCCCCAGGTTTGAACGAGTATGCATCAATAAAATGTATATTAAAATTAAAGGCATTGAGGAGATGAATGCATTTGTAAATTCAACATGTGGTCAGAGTAATTACACTTTTTGCTATCAATGCATTGGCCAGTTGTCATGATTTCATATATAAATATGTACTTTATATCAAAGTTTGTTCATTTTTTAACTCACATGGTTACTTTTTAACTTACATGGTTATTATTTTTTAGATATATTTAATTTTACAAATATTTATTTAAATAAGTTATGTATTTAAAGTGTACCATGAGTGCACTATGGGTTGGTTTGAAGGGTCTTTTTGGAGAGTTGTGTGCAGCATCTTGTAATCTGATTTTTGAATGAAAATAAATTTTATAAGTAAAAAGTCTTTTTGAGTTTTAGAGTGTAATGACTTCAAATGCATTCTATATAAATTATTATGAATACATTTTATTTTAAGAGTAGTAATTTTATTCGTATGATTGGGAGTAAAATTGGTTGGCTTCTTTAAAGAAATTACTATAATTAATGGTTTAATTACTGCTTATTACCTAATTATGGTTTGTATATTTAAAGAAGGCTTTGTGGTTGTATGAATTGTGTATGTCTGATGAAGGTTGGGGTATTACCGCGACCGAAAGCGCTTACAATAAACAGTCCGTGCATTATCTGCTTTGGTCGTTTCTACTAATTTTTTGGTTTTCAGTTCAAGTTTTAAGAGAATGCCCATTGACACACCCTGAGAGTTTCTCAACACAGGGAGTAATGACTTGTTTCCGCCTTGTTTGTTGATGTACCAGACTACTGACATGTCTGTCTGAACTGCAATTGTTACTAAAGGGAGGGCGGTTTGAAAGGCTTGCAATGCTAAGTGCACTGCCCTCAGTTCCAGAACACAGACATGCAGATGGCCTCTGTCGGGTACCAAATGCCTTGGACTGCTCTTCCCTGACGGCCGCACCACCTGATCTGGGAGGCGTCCATGGTCACTACGGCCTTGGGTTGGGGTGAAACAAATGGTTGGCCCAAAAGAACTTTCTCAGATTCCATCCACTATGATAAGTCCTTCTTGCAATGGTTGGTAATTCGGATGGGATGAATCAGGGAATGAGTGAGTATGGACCACTGGGAGGCAAGAAGCCACTGCAAACTTCTCATGTGAAACCTTCCCAGCGGAACCATGTGATGGCTGCTGCCATGGATTATACAGCCTGTAGAATTAAAACAGCACAAAATTGTTGGAGAGAATAATGTCCACCTGGGATCTTATCTTCTGCAGTCTGTGAAGAGGAAGGGAGGCTATGCAACAGGTTGTATCCAGGCAGGTTCCTATAAAATCCAATTGTTGAGTAAGACTTGGTTGAGATTTGGTGAGATCTACTGTTATACACCTAGAAGAGAACAAATGTGTAGGGTGAAACCTCTAGTTTCTTCGAGTAAATGCCTGGTGGGAGTGGTAAGAAGCCAGTCGTCCAAATATGGAAACACAGAATCCATGCAGTCTCAGGTGAGCTGCTACTGCTGCCATACACTTGGTGAACACCTGGGGGGCTGTGTTGAGACTGAAGGGCATAACTCTGAACTGATAATGGCCATCTCCCAGCTGGAAGTGGTGGAACTTCCTGGAGCACTTGTTCATTTTTATGTGGTAATATGTGTCTTGCAGGTCTACAGAGCACATCCTATTGTCTTTCCCCAAGAAGGGGAGAAGAGACTTAACTGTGACCATCTGGAATTTTGTCTGCCAAACAAACTTGTTCGGATGCTCAGATCCAGAATTGGTCTCCAGTCCCCTATCTTTTTTTGGTACCAAAAATGTTGGGCAGATTCTAACTGTTCTGGTGGGACTCCTTGGATGACTCTTTTCTAGCAGGAGTGAGAATGAACGGAATGCAGTATCCTCTGGTAATGATCCTTATCACCCAAGTATCTGTGGTTATTTTTTGCCAGGATAGTGGGTACAAGGATAGGCCTTCCCCTAAATGCCTTCACAGGCAAGCAATCGGGCCTCCTTTCAGGAGTGATGTAGGGTTTCCTTGAGAAAGACTTTCTGGAACCCTGATTTTGTGAGCCACCTCTGCTGCGAGGTTGGTGTCTTCCATTATAGCTCCCCCTTGTGCCCTGAGGGGAGCCACTGCCACTTGAGTTCTGGAAAGGCCCTTGACTTTTCTTGAACCCCATTTTCCCTCTGGTTTCTGGAGTAGGAGCGTTGGAGAGCAGAGAAACATACACCCACTGCAGACAGGGTCTTTCCAGCCTTTCCAAACCTGACCAAGGTATCTCTAACTTTGGGGACAAAAAGGGACAATCTGTCAAATGGAGCATTTATGAATGAAGACTTAAATGTTTCTGCAAATTCACACAAGCGCATCCAGGCATGCCTCCTCATGGCTACACCGGAAGCTGCTGCTCTAGTCATTCCTTCAGCTGCATGTGCAATGAGCTTCATGGATGAGTTAGAAACAGATTCCAGGATGGCAAGCTGGGAGGCTACTATATCCTTTATCTCCCCAGACAAAGCTCCTGAAGGATATCTGGGAGCTCCTTGATCATATTGCTATGGAGCCTGATGAACTGGGCCATGAAGTTCAACTACTATAAGGCAAAGGTTGAAGAAATATACATCCGCTTCGCAAACCTGTCCATTGCCTTGGACTCTCAGGAGGATGAACAGTGGAACTCTCTTCTGCTAGTTCCTTCTTTGTGGTCGCTGTAACGGCCATGCTATCTACTACTAAACCCTTAGCCCAATATGGATGGTCTTCTGGCATGGATAGGATTTTGTCTGGTCTCCTGGGGACTGGTTCTACAGAATTAGGAGCCTTCCATGCCCGCTGTGCTATCAACAATGAAATAGTCAGTAGGTGGGGTCACCCAAAAGGTGGATGGGCGAGCACTGAAAGCTTGCAGGTACACCAACTCCTGTGAGGATGGGACTTTGGGCTGTCAGCCACACCTCTGCTTTAATATTTCATGAATGTCTCCAAAGAAGATGTCTTCTGGGGGGTGACCAGGGGGAACACTCTCTGTCAGAGTCTGTCATTCGCGACAGATTCCTCTGGTAAGTCTAGGTGTTTCCTCTTGCACATCCTCTTCCAGAGCACCTCCTCAATGGGAAACTCTGTGGAGAACTTGGAAGAGGTAAGGCTGCATATTCAGGGGTATCCTGCAGATTCAATGCTCACTGTCTGGGTGTGGAGGTTGAAGGAAGTTCTGGATGAGAGTGAGTCCTGGGAAAATTATCCAATTGGGAAGGAACCTGCAGAGGTCAAGGCCTGCTCCATGACATGGAAGGCAGGCCCCCCCCCAAGAGGGATAGGAGCCCAGAACCAGGAAGGACAACCTTGGATCCATGGTTCCACTCTGCTTGCCACCAAATTCAAAGCCAAGTAAAAGCCCACAACAAGACAGCACAGCTATGACCCCAGGAATCTCAGTTCTGAGAAAACTGAGGAACTCAAGGCAGACACTAGAGCTGAAGGCATAAAAGCTGTCAGCACCAAACAGCCAGAAATTAGGAAATCAGAGTCGTGGTCTCCAACACCTCAGTGGAGGTTAGAGGAGGTATGTCTGTTGGAGTCCTTGGAGAGAATGTTCCACCCCCAGAAAGAAGTAAAACCTGGGAAGAGACCAAGACCCCTAGCCACGAGGAGCAATCCACCAACCTCACAATGTTGACTTTTGTCAGACTCCTAGACGAATGGACGAGAATGCTGAGGGGTATTCTGGTCTCTCTAAAAAAGGACTTGGAACGTGTCCGACAAAGGGATCTACTGAGGGTGAATACTTAGTCCTGAGAAATGACATAAGTCTTGTTTCCAAAGTTACTGATGGCACCATAGAAGGAACCAGTTGCAAAACTGTTGATGGCACCAGAGAAGAGGCCGACACCAACGAAGAGGAAGTCACATGAACAGTTGGCATTGAAACCTGAACTGGTCACCACAGTCCATGCCGAAATCTGTACCATAGGTATTCTAGCACTTAACTTCAGTTCCACAGAGGGTATGGGAACCGAAGATTTAGGTCTCGTGTGCCAGAGCAGTAGGGGACGCCGGCACCGAGAGACTCCTCTTTTTTCCATGTTCAACTTTAGAGGAAGAGGAAGAAGGTGGCAAAGACTCATTAGGTTTGGATTTCCTAAACTGACTGGACAAAGCCTCATTAAAAAATGTCTTAATCAGTCCTTTCAAAATAAGTTTGCTCTTCCTTTCTATGAGGGCCAGGTGACTAAAGGCTTGACAAATAGCACAATCCTCTTGTAAATGTACTGGGCCCAAGCAGTAGACACAAGACGAACGCCCATCAGAATTCAACATTTTTTTCCGCAATCATGACATTGTTTAAAACCAGTCGTCCCTTTACTTTTATCTGCTATGTTGACTAGTAAAAAAATATCAACTCTCAGAAAAACACCCTCATGGCTGCACACACACAGTGGAAAGGAGGAGGGCAAAAAGGCTACCAACAATGGCAGGCCAGAACTATCAAAAGGTAGGGTGTAAAGGGATAGAGTTACCAATGATGTCAGAACAGATACTGCAAGGTAAGAAGGCATATAGCACACTCACTCATAAATCAGAGATAGAAGTATTCTACTACAACTATTTCTTAACCGAGAAAAACTACCAACAATGGCAGGAAAGAAGACTGAATTGTAAAGGAAGAAGAATAGTAAAAGCAAACAGAAGGAGAAAAGGTTAACTGGGTAGGTAGAAAACGTAAGGAAAATTACTAAAAAGATAACTAAATTGCGATACAAAATAATGAAAATACACTTAGCTCAAGAGGGAGTTTGCCTGACGCATCGTATGTAGAAGAGCAGCAAATGAGATTTCAGGTAATCTAGAGAGGGTCATTCTGGGTAGGAACTTGGCTCGAGAGCTTTTGGTTCTCACAAACTGTTAAAACTGCTGTCAGAACAGGGCACCATACATCAAGGATAAATGAAGATAGACATCAGATGTTAAATTTTCCCAGTTATTTTTTTAGGTGTAGTGGGATTATAAATAGGTGCTACTGTTCTTTTTTCACTTTCTTTTTCCATTCTCTCTTTCTTCTTGCTCAGTTTTAAGAAATGCAGGCACTGCAATGCTAAAAAAGCCTTGTTAAAAGAGCATGACAAAAAATGAATGTGCTTTTTCTCATTCTTGCATGGGGAATGACTGGATTAAGGACCTTAGACTGATACAGTAACAAGTTTTAAGAGAAAGCAAGTAAATGAAAATGAATACTGAATAATATGAGGCTTTTTTTCTAACAAATGAATGTATGCCGAGTAACAGTTCTGTATCTGGCCCTCACTGACTATGAGAAAAGTACAGTTTTGTACCTACCATAAACGTAGATGTTCGAGTGTACACCCTGCTGCAGTCATCACACTTGGGTTATCCTGTCGTCAGGCGGTCCTGCAGTCGGCCGGAATTCGAAAGTCTTGGTCCAGCGTCGGTTGCTGTCTTCTTCCCTGACGTCAGTGCACCAGGATATATATAATGCATCCAACGCCATTTTCTTCAGTTTTTCTTGCCCCAGATGTCAGGTGCCCCCAAAAAAGTGGTCAGTAATTAGTACCAAATTAAGTAATTTTTGCACAACACAAAATCCCTCCAGCTATAAGCAAATACATCAGGAAGGTATTGTAGAGATTTAGCCAGTTAGATCAGAGGGGATGGAGGGAGAGTAACCTGGACTGCAGCAGGGTGTACACTCGAACATCTACATTTATGGTGGGTACAAAACTGTACTATGTTCGTGTTACCCTGCTGCAGTCATCACACATGGGTAGAATCCCAAAGCTAAGGATGGATGGAGGAGTTCTAAAGAGTTAGAGGAGGCTAGAAGGCCCTGCAGAACTGCAGTGGCGAAGCCAGTTCTAGTCTTAGAGTAAAGTGGTAAGTGATGGTGTTTGGTAAAAGTGTGTACTGAACTCCAAGTTGCAGCTTCCAAAATCTCCTTGGTTGGAACCCCACTGAGGAAGGCTGTAGATGTAGCTGTTGCCCTGGTAGAGTGGGGCCTAATGGTAGCAAAACCTGGTTTTCCATGATGGGTATAGCAAAAATGAATGCAATGTCCTATCCATTTGGAAATGGTTTGTTTTGATATAGCCTTCCCTTGTGAAGCTGTAGCATAGGATACAAAGAGCTGGTCAGATTTTCTGAAAGCCTTAGTTTTATCCAAGTAGTAACTAAGTTGCCTGTGAATTCTCCTTTGTTTTGTGGATTTGGGAAGAAGGTGGGTAAGTGGATAGTTTGATTTAAAGCCACACTGGAAACCACCTTAGGCATGAAGGAAGGATTAGTTCGTAGAGAAACTCTGTCTTGATGGAAAATGAGGAAAGGTTCCACTGCCACTAGTACCTGCAGCTCTGAGACTCTTCTAGCTGAAGTTATTGCTAGCAGCAGGGCAGTCTTCCATGATAGAAACTGTAGATCTGCAGAGAAAGCTGGTTCAAAGGGAGGTAGCGTAAGTTTTTCCAGAACAAAATTGAGGTCCCATGTTGGTGTAGGTGCTCTCCTGGGGGGGGTCTAATGTTTTTTGCCCCTCTGAGGAACTGGCTTAAAAGTGGATGCGAAAATAAGGGTGGATCCGTGTTGTAGTGGGCTGAAATAGCTGATGCATGGATTTTAATGGAAGAAAAAGAAAGTCCTTTGTGCAACATCTCAGTTAAATACTGTAGAATCTGAGGCATGTGAGGCTGAAGAGTGTTTTGGCCTTTAGCTTGGTTCCAGGAACAAAACCTTTTCCATTTGTACGAATAGGCCTTCCTGGTGCTGGGCCTCCTAGCTTCCAGAATAACATCCATAACTGCTTGGGAAAGAGGAGTTGGCTGGATGCTTAGGTGATTTGCCATGCAGCCAGATTTAAGGTTTTGAGTTGGCTGTGAAGAATCTGATTGTTTTGCTGTGTGAGCAAATGGGCAATTTGTGGTAAATTCCAAGGTGGGCCTTGGGCCATATTCCTCAATAATGGGTACCAGTGCTGGTGTGGCCAGTCTGGGGCTATGAGTATCAGTCGTGGTCACTCCTTTCTGACTTTCAGAAGCACCTTTGTGAGGAGAGGCAATGGAGGGAAGGCATATACTGTCAGGTTTTTCCAACTGAATGAGAGTGCGCCCACTTTCCAAGCTTGATGGTGAAGTGCCCTTGTACAAAATTTTGTTAGTTGATAGTTTTGAGGACTGGCAAACAGGTCTATGTCTGGAAGGCCCCATTTTTGAGTTATCATTGCAAATACTTGTGGATCCAGTTTCCACTCGTGGGGATCCATGATGTTTCTGCTGAGGTAGTCTGCCAATGTGTTCTTTTTTCCTGGCAGGAATTGAGCTTGTAACTGAATTGGTAAGCCAGAGCTGTGTTCCACAAGGTCATTGTTTGCCTGCATAGAGGGTAGGAGTGTGTACCCCCTTGTTTGTTTATGTACCACATTACTGTGGTGTTGTCTGTCCTTATTGTAAGTTGTCCTGGATGGAATAGGTTCTTGAAGGCTGTCAGAGCATTCTGTACAGCTAGCATCTCTTTTTGATTGATGTTCAGATTCCTTTGATCTGCAGTCCATACGCCTTGAACACACTTGTCCTGCCATGTGTGCCCCCAGGTGTAGTCTGATGCATCTGTTGTCATAGTTTGCCTGGCTGGGTGCAAGGTGAAAGGCTGACGCTTGTTGAGGTGACATGCCTGTGACCACCATTGAAACTCCTGTTGTAGGCAGGGAATGAGAGATATCATTGTGTCCAAGCTGTGGCTATGTTGAGACCATACACTTTTTAGGTACCACTGTAATTTCCTCATATGCAGCTTTGCAAATGGTATTAGTCGTGTGCAAGATGCCATGAAGCCCAAGGCCTGCAGAATTTTTCTTGCAGGTAGTTGGGTTTTGTTGCCATTGTTTTCAAATATTGAGTCAGTTGTAGTTGTTTGTCTGGCGTCAGATAAGCCTTCTGGGCCGTTGTATTCAAGCTGGCACCCAGCAATGTCATGTTTTGTGAGGGTACTAGTTTTGATTTCTTTTCGTTTACTGTGTACCCCAGGCAACTTAGAAGATGTTTTACAAAAGCCAGATGTTGCAAGAGGATGTCCTTGCTTTCTGCTTGGATGAGGCAGTCGTCCCGGTATGGGTATATTTGAATTCCTCTTTGTCTGCAGTATGCAATTACTGGTGCCAGGCATTTTGTGAAGACCCTGGACGCAGTAGATAAGCCAAAGGGTAGTGCAGAGAATTGGTAATGGGTTGAACCTGCAATGAAACGGAGGTATCTTCTGCAACTTTGTCCGATAGGGACATGCAGGTATGCCACCTTGAGGTCCAACATTACTAGCCATGCTTTCTTGCCAAACATGGGAAGAAGCTGCTGTAGTTATTGCATCTTGAATTTGGGTACTTGTAAGAAGGTGTTTAGAATTGACAGATCCAGAATTGGTCTCCAGGCATTGTCATTTCTGGGAACTAGAAAGAGTCTTGAGTAAAATCCTTGGCCTTGCTCTCGAGTAGGTACCAGTTGAATGGCTCTCATGTCCATGAGAGCTGTAATTTGTTTTTGTGCCTCTGCCCGTTGATTTTGTGGCAGGTTTGGCATTTCTCTTTTCATTGGCAAGGTGTGAAAATGGAATCTGTATCCTCGTGAAATTATGTCTAGGACCCATTTGTCCTTTGTGACAATGTGCCAGTTGTCTGAAAAAAGTGCGAGTTTTCCTCCCAAGGGGGCTGCCAAGAGAGTGTTGCTTGGCCAGATGAGGTGCAAGTCATTGAGTTTGCCTTCTGGTAGTTTGGGACCTGTCTTCTCCTCCCGTCTGTGTTGTAGTGCCCCATTGACTAGGTTTGTACTGGGCTTGTGGTTATCCTCTGCCTCTTGGACGTCTGTATTTACCCCTCTGTGGTCCTGTCAGAAGCTGGAAAGGACCAATTTTTTGTTGGCCAATTTCTGCTGAAGCGAGGGGGCTGTACCTGTAGGAAATCTTTGACTGTCTGCATATATTTTGCCTTATCCTCCATTTTCTTTAAGACTTCTTCTGCTTTAACTCCAAAAAGAACATCCTGCTGTAAGGGAGCATCTAGAAGCTTTGCTTTAACATGATCAGGCAGAGTTTGTTCCTTTAACCAAGCATGCCTACGTATAACAGATCCAGTGACAGCTGCTCTGCAGGAAGCCTCGAAAGAATCAAACCCACATTGTAAAGTATGTTTGCCCACCTGTTCAGTTGCATGCAACAGATCCTGCATTTCTTTCAATTCAGATTGTTGAGGGAGTGTGCTAATTTTTTGTTTTAACTGAGAGATTATAAATTGCTGATATTTTAGCATGTGAAATTGGCAATTTAGTGCCCTCACAGCTAGAGTGGCTGAGGTGTAAACCTTTTTCCCCCACCTGTCTAGTGCTCTGGAGTCCCTTTCAGAGGGAACAGGATTTTTTGCCATAGAAGCCTTAGCCCCTTTGGGACCCTGGGAGATAGTCTCTGGATCAGCAACAGGGCTTTTATAAAGAAATGTGTGGGAATCAGGCACTCTATAGTATCTGTCAGGTTTGGCCGGGGCAGGAGGCAGAGAATCTGGGTTTAAACTGGATTCTAAGAAAACATCATCCACAATGTGTTAAATTGGGGGGATGGCAAGTGGTCTGTGCTGGGGGAGTAAAATAAACTCTCTGAGCCTTTTCTTTGAGTCAGAGTAGTCCTGACCTTCCCAGTGAAAATGTTCCCTCATAGTGTGTAAAGTTTCCCCAAAGGAGTAGTCTTCAGGAGGAGAAGCTGAGGGAATGGAATCCTCACCATCAGAATCTTCATAAGGTGAAAAGGAGTAATCCTGGTACTCAGAGGAGCATGAGGAAATAAGACACCTGTTCAGAGGAGGCATAATCTTCCTCTTGTCTAGGCCTTTTGTCGGGTGGGGGTTGGGAACCCCTGATTAAAGAGATCAAATATTCAGCCATTTTGAGCATCTGTTTCTTCGGCATGGGGCCTTGAACTGAAGACTGAAGTGCAGTATTTTTTGGTTTAATAGGAGTCTTAGTCTTAGGATAACTTTTTATGGTGAGCGTCGTCGGTCTGAAGACGCCTTCAGAAACCGAAGGTGTTTCTGCAGCACCGACATCTTTTTCAGCCGTGTTGTCGGTAGGGGCTAAACAAAATGGCTGCGGCCTAGTACTCTCCGCCAAAAGCTCCGAAGCTGTCTCGGGTTACAGATCTGCGGTAGTCAGGGGCTGCATCGGTGCCTCACTGAAGACCGGTGAACTGGAGACCGGACCAGTCGAGGCCTCGGAGTCTGGCTTGGGTCTAGGCTGCCTGTCCTTATCCTTGCGTTTTTTTGTGCACGCCGGTAGTCGGTTGCTCCGACGGCATAGTGTAGTTAAATATTTTACCGAAGTAGTGTTGTGCTAAATCAAAGCGTCTTTTTATAGTACGCTTATTAAACCTAGCACAAAAACGACAACCAGTGACGTCGTGGTCTGGGCCTAGGCAAGGTATGCAGTAAGAATGAAAATCCTTATGAGGTATTTGCTTCCCACAAGAAATACAATGGTTAACTTTTTCTGACATCGGTCTGAGGCAAGAAGAGTTTCCCCAACGGGGTACTTAGCTTTACTGAAGACTTCGGATTGGAAATTCGACTTCGAAAATCTCAGGAGTCGGCTGACCGGCACTTGCGAACTGCTTCTACTTCAGGCACCGCGTGGCAAGAAAGACTGAAGAAAATGGCGTTGGATGCATTACATATATCCCTGGCGCACTGATGTCAGGGAAGAAGCGACAGCAACAGACGCCGGACCAAGACTTTGTAATTCCGGCCAACTGCGGGACCGCCTGACGACAGGATAACCCAAGTGTGATGACTGCAGCAGGGTAACACTATGAACATCTGTCTGTGATTCTCATGTCTCCATGGAGGCAATCTGAGAGAGAAATTGGTTGCAGTCTGGTGGAGAGTGACTAGCTGGAGAAATAAAGCGAGAAACTGGCTAGGAGATAATGTTTTCTGAAAACATTCAGGGGGTTTTCCCAGCTGGGAAAGATATAAAGATAAGTCAAAACCAGATAGCACTAAGTAGAAGTACTGGGTGCACCATGCATCTTAGTATGTATAACCTTTCTTTTAGGTTAACTCTAGACTGTGAGTGTGGCTGTCAGTTTGGGACATTTGTTCCTATTACGAGGGTAAAACTTCAATATTTGAAGATGTGCACAGTTTTGTGTGCTAGTATTACATCAATACATTTTAGAAGGGTATTGGGGGCTATGTATGCTTTTTTTATTTGAGGGCTTTCAATAAAACAAAGCTTTGTAAGATGTGACATAGGCTCAGTATATGACGAGAAACAAATGTATAAAAGTTCAACCTGCCGACAAGTGCATGCATGTAACACAAAAGCTGGAACTAGACATTTAACAAAAAAAATGTTATACATAAAAGGTGGGCATAATAACATTTTAATACAATGATGCTTTCTGTAATGTCTTTAAATGTCAATGGTCTCACAGACAAATACAAAAAAGAAAGGACTAGTGAACTTAAAAACAGAGTGCAAGAGGCTATGTTACAGGAGACACTTGGAAAGAACTGAACATACAATTTTGATAAAGAAAGGTTTTCAGTATGGTTATTCGGCAGAATATCTGGGACAAAGGAAAAGAGGAGTACTTATATTAACTGCAAAATGAGCTCCAATAGTGATAGAAGAGAACAAAAAACATAATGGCAGATCTGTAGTGCTAACGGGCTACTGGCAACGGAGGAGGATTACACTGGCATGTATTTATATTCCACCTAAAACTGCTATGATGGAGCATAAGAAAATCCTGGGAGAAATCAGTTTAAAGCAAGGAATATTACTTGCAGGTGGAGAATGAAATTTGATTTGCAGCAGTGAAGAGGTGTCTGGGGGCCCAGAAGGGAAAGTATAACAAAGGAGGATAGATTTTTGAAGCAATTTACAAAAATATTTTCCATTGGAGATGTGAATTCAGTAATAGGAGTTTTGGGGAATAATTTCTAAATTCAATCTAGATATAAAAACTGGGCTAGACTAGACAGAATTTACATTTCACAGGAACATGTGCATTTAACTGAAGGTCTTGATACGCACCCAATAACTATTTCAGATTATGTGCCAGTAATAGCTAAAATAAAATGACAAGGTAATGAAATGAGACACTGGCACCTTCCCACCTATCTGCTGAAAGGAGGAATACAAGGAATGGGTAGTGGAGATTATTCAGCAGCTATTCGAGAGTACACCAATTACTTCTGAAAATATGGCTAGGGAGGGGGATAAAATTAAGGTCGAGTTTAAAAATAGGGTGGAAATAAAAGAAAGGGAGCTATGGTTAAGAAGTATCAAGAATTATTTAGAGGGACTGACAAATGTTAAAGTATTACAGAATAGGGCACAGAACAAGTAGATCAACTGCAGAATGCTAAGCAGAAAGTAAGGGATTAACTTGTTAATATACACAAGTTTAGAAAGACTGCTGTTGAGCAACTGTTTTTTGATAAGAGTACAAAAACGTTTAGCACAAGTCAGGCAACAAAGTATAAAGAGCTGTCACCAAGCTTAGTGGAGCCGATAACAAGGAAGCTAACAAGAGATCCTGTAGAGGTATTAGAAATATTTCAGACATCAAGAGAAGATACAAACGGAAATGTTTATGGAAGAATTAAATATGCCAATGTTAGAGGGAGATGAGGCACAATTACTAACAGGATAGGAGGAGATGAGATACAAATTGTGATGTATAACCAATCTACACAAAAGTCGCCAAGAACTGATGGTATTCCTTTGGAAGTTTGGAAGCTAGGAGGGAAAAAACTGATAAAGATCTGAAAGTTTTGCTTAACAGTATTTTAACAGGAGGAGCAGTACCAACATCCTGGAAGAAAGCAGTGGTAGCTGTAATACCTAAAGAAGGTAAAGATCCATCATACAGCTTCATACAGGCCAATTTCAACACCAAAACATGATTATAAAGCATTCATGTCTATAATGGCTAAAAGAATGGCAAAAGTAATGCCACAATTGATAGCTATGGATCAATGTGGTTTTCTGAAGGGAGGCAAACATTTAATATCATTAACATAACATCGATAGTCCAGAGGGAAGCAGAATGCAAGAAAATACCATTGTTACTGGTGGGTTTTGATGCAAAGTAAGTATTTAGCAGAGTAAGTTGGGACTTTGAGCACAGCAATGGAAGCATTTGCATTTCCTGAAAAAAATACAAGACTGATTAGGAGGATATATGAGGGATCGGAGGCAAAAGTGGATGGGATCCTCTCTGATAATTTCTGCTTGAGTAGAGGAACTAGGCAGTGTGTCCCTTCCCCCCTTTGTTATTTGCATTATATTTAGAACCATTGGCAAATAAAATAAGAGACTTAAATTCAAGGATATAATTGGTATGGTAGTCAAGAAAAGCTGGCTCTGTTTGCAGATGATATTTATTACCTGACAAAACCTGAAAGGCATTACAGTGTTGTGGAACATTTTGAGACCATTTCAAATCTTTTTGGGATACAAAATTAATGACACTAAAACAAGGGCAATAGCAGTACTTTGGAGTATGGATTAAAAATGATTCTGGTGTGGCAGTTAAGGGATATGTGGGAAGAGACTAAACACAAGGCAATACAAAAACTGAGAAAATGGAAGTCTTGTTATATGGATATGGATAGTAAGATACAAGCAATTAAAATGTTTTTAGTCCCATTAATCTTATACAAAGATCAGGCATATTTTTATCAACCAGAGGAGAAGTTGTGGATAGCAGTTAAAGAGGTGAAGGACTTAACCTGGGTCTGGAAGATGGCAAAAGTCAAGTCGGATAAGTTGATTCTTCCAGACCAGGATTACCCGATTTGAAGGGGTATTTCATAGCTACACAATTAAGGCTCCTATACATAGTACAAGCAGAAAACTACAATTCAAAGTGATGATGAAACAGGGGGGGAGCTCAAGAAACAAGGAGAGACTGGGGATTTTAGATCCAGGCTTTTAAGGAGAACAATAAATCATACAGAATATTCTATCTGTAAAGCAGCAGAAAGTACCCTAAGAACTAAGCCAACACGAGAATTGAGAAAGGAGATTGTCAATAGGGATGACTGCAATTAGGGAGACAGACAATGGGGGGGGGGGGCTGGAATTTATTGGAGAAAAATGGCAAAGAAACCAAGGCATTAGGAGCAAATATCAAGGATTGATATCAGCATATAGACAAAAGAGAAAGAAATAGGGGGCCTTAAACTAAAGACTGACTTGGCAGTGTTTTTTAGTAGAATCTAAAACAGAAGATCCCATTAAAAAAGGAATAACTAGTATAGCACAGAAAATATTGCATGATAACTATAAGGATCAATCATAGGAGGTTAGAAAGTATTGGTAATGCAGACTGGATAACCAATTCACAAAGAAGCAATGGGAATATAAATATCTCCCAAATATGCAACAAAATCTAGAAGACTTAGGATTTTTGCTTGGAAATATTTACACAGATATTTTTAAAACCCAAGTAGACTCCAAAGAATTTTTCCTCAGGTAGACAGAAAATGTTGGAGGTGTGATGGGGAAGAAAAAAGGTAACTGGGACATTTTCTGTGAGGTCAGTGAGTTGGCAGACTTCAGGGTTTCCCTGCAGGATGCCCTGTCAGAGATGCTGGATGGGGAGACTGGTGTGATGGGGGAGATTATTTTTCTGAGCTATGATGCAGAATAAGAAGTTATGTACTCACCATAACGTTCCATCTGAGTAGGTAAACTTCATTTGTCAGCAACCTATGGGTTATCGGATCCACATCGGATCCGAGCCGGCAGTTTCTAACAGCTAAGATCAGAGCTCCAAGCTCCTCCCCATTACCCATAACTCCCTGCCATACCTTCCTGATCTCAGATCGAGTTTGCCTAAAAGCAAGACCTGCAATCACAACCTGCCTAGTGTAAACTGGATACAATCCACCATGAAGCAGGAATATCTATGAACATCCGAAGAGGACAATGAGACGGAGGGAGGGATGGTTGCTGACAAATGAAGTTTACCTACTCAGATGGAACGGTATGGTGAGTACATAACTTCTTAATCTGAAGTAGTTAACTTCATTTGTGCATCAACCTATGGGACAGAGTCCCCAGCTACCTGAATCTTGGAAGGCCCTTATGGAAGGATGTTCCGGAGCACTGCAGTGCCAAAGGATGCTCTCCCTCTGGAAACCAGATCCAACTTATAGTGGTTTATAAATGTATGAGAAGAAGCCCATGTGGCAGCAGAGCAAATGTCATCCAACGAAACTCTAGCTCGAAAAGCAGCAGAGGTAGAAACAGACGAGTAGAATGGGCATGGACTCCATGAGGAGCAGGCCGGCCAGAACTCTCATAAGCCAGGAGAAAACACTGGGAAATCCACCTGGACAGTGTGTGACTATAGAAACAGATTTCCCCAAACTGGATTTAGCAAAGGACACAAACAGCTGGTCTGATTGCCTATGACCGGCTGTCCTGTGCAAATAGAATCTTAACTGTCTGTGCAATTCCAAAGAGTGTAACTTGTATTCGCCTTTATTTTGGTAATTGGGAAAGAAGACTGGCAAATTAATAGACTGGTTGATGTTAGATTCAGAAGCAATTTTGGGCAGAAGAGAGGGATTGGTCCTGAGGAATACCCTATCCTTGTGGAAAGTCAAGTACGGTGGCTTGGCACAAAGGGCTTGAAGTTCCGAAACCCTTTTCGCCGAAGTAATAGCAACCAGAAAAGCCGTTTTCCAGGATAAGAATTTGAGATCTACCGAAGCAGCAGGCTCAAAGGGAGAAGCTGTTAAAGCCTGGAGTACCAGCGATAAGTCCCAAGGAGGAATTACATCCTTCACCGGAGGTCTTAGTAAGAAGGTGCCTTTTAAGAAGGCCCTACACAATCTGGATGAGGTCAAAGGGCCAAGATCACATCCAACACGGTAATGAGCGATTGCCGCCAATTGGACTTTGACTGTGGAAGAGCTAGCACGCTGATCAAATAATCCTGACAGAAAATCCAGCACAGCAGGTAACGGAGCTGTAAAAGGATCTAGTTTCTGATGTTCTGCCCAAATAGAAAAGTGTTTCCATTTGCTATGATAAACTTTCCTAGTAGACGGCTTGTGAGCAGCTACTAGGATCGCTTTGACCGGGGAAGAGATACCGGGAGTCCTAGCTAACAGTGGAACTGGATCAACCAAGCCGCGAGCTTGAGGTTGTCCAGGTTCGGGGCCGGCAGGCCCAAAGGGTGAGATATGAGATCCGGGACAGGATCTAGAATCCAGGGAGGATTCACTAGATGAGACCATAGATATTGGGAACCATGCCTGACGAGGCCAGAATGGGGCAATGAGGATTATTTTACTCCCCAACCATCTGGCTTTCTGCAGAAACGTCAGCATCAGGGGAAGAGGCGGGTAAGCATAAAGTAGACCGGGTGGGCCAAGCATGCACCTGAGCGTCTCTTGGTGATTCCCCGGGTGGGGGAATTAGAGCGAAGTAGGTGTTGCACTTAGTGTCTGAAGGAGAGGTGAAAAGATCGCAACAAGGTTGACCCCATTTGGAGAAGATCTGCTTCGCTACTTTGGGATTCAGAGACCACTCATATGGCGAGAGGATGGTGCGACTCAATTTGTCCACTAGGATGTTGAACCTACCCGGAATGTGCGTCGCTATGAGAAAGCGGTTGGTGGAAATCGCCCATTCCCAAACTCTCATGGCCTCTCGACAAAGTGGATAGGACCTGGTTCCCCCTTGTTTGTTGATATACCAAACGACTGACATATTGTCCGCTTGGATCGCAATAGTCCCGACAGGAAGGCGGCTCTGGAGTGCTTGCAACGCTAACAGCATCGCCCGCATCTCTAGGACATTGATATGCAGTGAGGTCTCGGTCTGGTTCCACGTGCCTTGGACGGTCCTGCCCAAACAATGCCCCCCCCCCACCCGAGGTGAGAGGCATCCGTGGTCACCATGGCTAGGGGAGGGGACATAGATAAGGGGCACCCCTTTTGGAGGTCCGGAGACTGGAGCCACCATAAGAGGGCTCTCCTGCAAACCCTGCTGAGAGGGACAGGATGACTCAGGGGATAACGCAGGAAGGACCACTGGACTTGGAGGGTCCATTGCAGAATCCTCATATTTAGGCGCGCCATGGGAAGGAGACTGATGGTAGCCGCCATCGAGCCTAGGGCCCTCAGGACCAATTCCGCCGGAGGGGCTGGGCAATGAAGAATGGCCTGCACATGGAATCTTAGAGATCGCATCCGGTCTGGAGTTTAGAAGGCTAAGAGCTGGTTTGTGTCCAACCTGGCTCCGATAAAATCTATGATCAGAGTCAGGAGCAGGGAGGATTTTCCAGCATGGATCGTGATCCCCACCCGGGGAGCTAGTCAAAGAAAGAAATTCCTGGCTGTGCAGGGGAGATGCCTTGTGGGGGCAGTCAGGAGCCAGTCGTCCAGGTATGGTTTGGGAGGACATGCTGGATTGCTCCTTTTTTTAGCAGCTGACGAATTTCTGCGGCTGCGGCCTCCCTCTGACCGGGTGGGACATCGGGGAGGTATCTGGGTCTGAGAGGGGGATGGAGAAACAGAATCTCATAGCCTCTGGATATAATTTGAAGCACCCAGAGGTCTGTCGTGATGGACTCCCAAGCTGCTAGGTGCTTCGAGAAACGCCCCCCGACTGCCTCCAGAGCGGAGCAGTCGGGTAACCCCTCAGGGTTGCTGTGTGGGCCGATCATAGAAAGGTTCTCTGGACCCAAAGTTCTTCGAGCCCCCTCTGCCTCTAGGGCGGCATCCACCCTGTCCTCCTCTGCCTCTGAAAGACGGGTTTTCCGGAGTGAAACGGAATTGCTGAGACTTTCGGAACCACATCTTCTTCTGTCCCTTTTGGTTCTTTGAGAAGGACCTCTGGGGAGCAGAGAAGCGGACTCCGACAGCAGACAACGTCTTCCCATCCTTCTCGCTCTGGACCAAGGTGTCGCGTACGGTGCTGCCAAAGAGAGCAGAACTATCAAATGGGGCATTAGCAAATGACGCCTTGAAGGGTTCCACGAAATCACAGTGCGGAGCCACGCCTGTCACCTTAGGGCGACGCCCGCTCCGCTAGCACTAGCAGCTCCTTCCATAGCATGGGACAGTAGCCGCATAGAGGTATTGGAAATAGACCTGAGAGTGGCCATTTGGGTAGAGTACACCGGTTTGTCCTCTGCCGACATGGACTCCGGGGGCGACCCAGCGTATTCTTTAATAAGATCCCGCTGGAGCCGTATGACGTGTGCCATGTAGTTCAGCGACCTTATGGAGAAGGTGGCTGAAGCAAACATCCTGCTTCCCCAAATGGTCCATCGCCCAAGACTCCTTGTCCGGGGGATGGACCGAGGGACTCTCCTGGGCCAGTTCCCTTTTGGTGGCTGCTGCCACCAACATGGCATCTACGGGGGTTCCCTTACTCCCAATGTGACCTGTCCGAGGGGGGGCTAAGAATTCTGTTGGGAGGGTGGCCTAATGGTTAAGGTGTTTGTCTTACAAACACAAGGTGCAGGGTTTGAGTCTCATAAGGGATAATTGGCTAGGCTTAAAATGGCTCACAAGGGCAGTTAGCCTAGTACTAATCTAGGTCTACTAATCTATGTCTATGTCTGTCTGGCCTCTTAGGGACGGGCTCCACAGTGTCCGGCTCCTTCCATGCCCTGGTAGTGATCAGATCTACCAGGGGATCGGCTGGAGGGGACACCCAAGAGGTAGATGGGCCTGCTTCAAACGCCTCCAGGAACATGGACTCGTCCGAGGTAGGCTTTGGGGCAGACCACCCACCTCTCATCCTGAGCATCTCCATGATGTCTCCAAATGAGATGTCTTCAGGGGGTTATCTTGGGGAACCTTCCCCTTCCTCCAAGTCCGTGTCCTCTGTCAAAGACTCAGGGGAGTCCAAGTGCCTCCTTTTGCACTTGCGTTTGTGAGGAACTTCCTCGGGGGGGGGGGCTGTCCGAGGAGGCCTCACCAACCACATCCTGTTCCAACAAGGGAATGATCTGGGACGTCTGAGCAGGCTGTCCGTGGGGCCAGATGATGGAAGTCGGACCAGTTTGCGAGGGAGTGCAGGGTAGAGTGGTAGCCAAGGCCGGGGGCCTGGAATCCCTCAACAGAACCCTCTCCACCACGAATGCCGAAGGAGAGCTGCTCTCCCTAGGATAAGAGAGCAGACCCTCCCTCGGATCCGATGAGCAGATCGGGGCCGGAGCCGATGCGATCGGATCCGAAGGGCCAGTACACTCCGACCTAGCCAGAGCTGAAGGCATACTGACCGCCTCAGATCCAAAGCTCAACTCTTGACTCCGAGAGCCTGGATCAGAAGAAAAGGAACCAGACAGGCTCGAGGGTGCTGTCGGCGCCAAAGTACCAGACTCCATCAGCGCCGACATTCCCCCGGCTCCGACGCTACTAGGCTCCGTAGACCCCGAACCCAGAAAGCAGGTCGGGGAAAGAGCAATTGGGGCGAAAAAAGGGGTCAAGCTCCCCCCCAGGGGGGCAGGAGCACTCCCATCTGCAGCTGGGCCTGAAGGAACCTTCTCATCATCCGGTCCAAGTCTGCATCTGTTAGGCTTCTTGTGGACCTAGAAGAGGCCACCGAGGCAGGACGGGAGTGCCACCTCGATGACCTCGAGGGAGACCGGGCCTCATCCTCCTCCAGCCCCAGCGAAAAGCTGGGAGAACGGAGCCGGGAAGGAGAAGCTCGCTTGGCTGGCGGGGCTGAAGCAGAGGCTTCAGCCCACCGCTTGTGGTGTTTTTCTCGGCGCTTCTCCCTCCTGGCTTCCCTATCCTCCTGGCCCAAGGTGGGAGGTTGAGTCCCGGCCAGGGGAAGGGAAGTACCCGTAGGCGTGGCAGGAGCCATGGACGGACCGTAGGATGGAGCGGAGTCCGAGGGCAGAAGTCCTGCCAGAATTAGCTTCAACCTCCAGTCCCAGATAGCCCTGGGGTTGAACACTGCACAAACAGAGCAGCCAGAAGACAGGTGTTCAACCCCAAGGCATATAACGCACAGAGTGTGGCCCATCAGCTTATGGCCACACTCGCTACACTTGGAGAAAAAAGATTTGGCGGCCTCAGACATAATAACACAAAAACGCACACACTGGGCCCCAAAAACCACACACACACACACACACACACACACACACACACACACACACACACACACACACACACACACACACCCTAACGCTCTCACGAGAAACGGGGGAGGAAAGGCTAACAATTACTCTAAAACTAATGGAAAGGTAATGCACACACAAAACTCACTCAAAAACTAACTATAATCGAAAAAGAAAAGCTTTTTCTCCTAGAAAAACTCTTGAAGACCTGGTAGCTAGAGATCAAGCTGCTGGTGTAACCGCGGCAAACTAGATCTGAGGTCAGGAAGGGATGGGAGGGAGTTATGGGTAAGGGGGAGGAGCTTGGAGCTCGGATCTTAATTGTTGGAAACTGCCAGCTCGGATCCGATGTGGATCCGATAACCCATAGGTTGATGCACAAATGAAGTTAACTATTTCAGATTTGGAATTGTCTAAACAAGGTAAGGCCTTGCTGCCTTCAATTATGGTTGCTGCCAAAAAAAACAATTACTAGAAAAAACAATCAAAACCTAAACCAACTGTACTAGACTTAATGAATATAGTACCAGAGATAAAACTGAAGTGACATCTTTAGAAAAGGGTAGGAGCAAACTACATAGGAAAAACAGCAATTCTGGGAACAATAATACAGGGTAGGAATGAGGTTTAAAAGAAGGCAGGAATTAAACGAGCTATGCAATGTTTGACTGAAAATGACTGGGTAGATAAGTGATGTATGATGTTTGCAACTGGGAGTGTCAGTATGGTTTGTGATGTAAAATGCTTGCAAATAGGATTGTGTCAGTGTAGTCTGTTTTAATTTATATAAATGTATGATTGCCTCTGCTGTAAGTGCTTTAAAGATGTTTCTTGTTTAAAAAAAATGAAAGCCCAACTTACTGGTGTTGACAGAAGACTTCAAAAAACTAGTGTTTCATTCATACTCTGAAAAAACTTGTTCAACTCCACCATACCACCCTTCCAAACAAAAAACAAAAACAATAAACCTACAGTAGTGTTCAACTGACTCAATCCTGGCAGACTGGGCAAACTGTACGATTCCCACTATGCCATTACTAAACTGGCATAACTGGGAGCCATACACTCTCCCATCACCACTCTCATTTTTGATGACAATATTTTCCTTCAAAAGAGAAAAATTTGTTGGTTAACACTTGATCTATACACTCAACTAAAAACCTTCTCACCCAGGGTGCACTCCTTCCTTTCTTTTAGGATGAAAGCCACCCATTCCATTCCTAAATCAGGTGGAATAACAGTGTATAGTGAATTTACATCTACTGTCACTAATAAATTTTCTGTTTCAACTCTTACTGTTTTAGTCCTTACATAATGGCATATTTTTAACCAACCACCGACACTGCTCTATTCACAAATTTGGAAATGGCTTCAAGCTTTAAAGCTGCTGTTAAAACTAAAGGTCTATATGGTAGATTTGACTCATCTTTATGAATATTGGGCACTCCAAATAATTTGCCCATCTTTGATTTGGATGTGTGGAAGTACTCGTACATGTGATTTGACGTCACCCCATCAACCAAACAGCTGTAAAGCCAAGAGTCTATGTATCTATTTACTTTTACAAATAACACTAACATTTTCATAAAACAGAATCATCAAAAAAATGCTGCATACTACATATATAATCCTTTTAACCACCACCACCACCACAGCTCCCTCCTTATCCGCCTTCATAATTCTAGTAACATTGTCATTTCTTAAATTTCTCAAACTTTGCCTTTCACTTTGCGTTAAATTGTAAAACTTACACTTACTTTCTTTTAAAGCAGTTCTAATTTTCTTGTCACAACATTCCTTGAATGCTTTGACTGCAACATGCAGGAGTAGGATTTAAAGTACTAGGCAGAACTAAACCACCTTTACTGGTACTTTCCTTGTCCTTGAAACACCACACTAAGATTTAATTTATGTATATAATCTTTCTAGTTCCAAAACTGGATCTGCTTGTGGGAATAAAAAATAAACGTTTTGATAGAGAACTCTCTGCAGGAGAGGCAAAAGTTCTATCAGTCAAGTTAAAAATGTGAAATTTCAAAGGTATTACCCTCCAGCGAAAACAGTTTTGGCTTTTTTCCATCTTTATCTAGTTCTAGAATCATATCACTACTTAAGTTACTTCAGTCTCTTCAATGTAATCGAAAATATGATCCATTATTTGGCACCATATAGAGTTCAACTGATTCTCAGTCATGTCATTTATGCTACTACAGTCTGGATTTTTCTTGCACAAAAATCATTTTCATAACCATCATGTCGTTTTCCTTTGTGAATGCCATCCTCCTCCAGGAAAAGCTTTATAGCCACTGCCTAACAGTGGGGATTCAGTGTTTGACAAAATTTCCTTTACTCAATATAAATGCCACACCTGGTCTATCTGCCCAAACAAAGTCTTACCTTCCACAAGCTATCTGTGTGACAACACTTCCCATGAGTTCAAAGACTTTCCTTGGATTTATTTCATGGTTATTAGAATTATGGCCCAACTGACCATAACCTCCTGCACCAAATGTGAACACGCCACCTTCCTAGAAAGGTAAGAAAGATAAATGGTTCAATTACATTTTTACCCAACACCAATATAAGGAAGACACAACTACAAAGAAGTTCAGAAATCCATCAAATGCCATACTGTTCCTAACAAGTTACTTCTCTAGCACTTCAGCTCACTGCTATGTACCTGATGGGCTCCAAAACATATTGTTCAAGAAAAAGACTGGGGATTGGCATAATGGTTAAGGTGCTTGCCTCAAAAACGCAAAGAACAAGGTTTGATTTTCACCTTTGATAACTCTTAGTATTCAACTAGGTGTGGGAGAAAAAAAAAAGCAAACTGCTTGCTAAAGAATGATGAAACATGCATGAAGTGAAATGGAACTTGACTTTTTGGGCAAAGACAATACATGAACCACTCACTTCTCAGTTATGGGTTTCACAGCCTTGAATTTTTAAACTCTAACATGTTTGTTAGAACTTCTGCAAGCCAGTCTAGCACAGATGGTTATATGATTTTGCTAACTGCAAATCCAACTTAAGCAAGGGTCTAATTACAGGGAAGATCGAAAAAAGAAAACGTTGTTAACCTATGATAATTGTAACTTATCATACTTATCACATTAACTAAAAACGTTATGTACTCACCATAATATTCCATCTGTGTTGTCCGTTTTCATTCTTCAACTAGTGGGACTGGATCTGATCCTCGGGACCTGACTCTGCCTTCACTAAAGCTTGTTGCAACCAAAAACTCTCTAGCGTCTCCCTTACCCATAATGCACCAACCCCGATTACCTCAGACCTTGTTTGCTAATTTTTAGTAGGAAGAAACATTTGCAGTGCAGTTAAAGAAGGAGATGACTATATCTGGAGCTCATTATAACCACTTATTCTTCCAGGAGTCTTCAAAAGATGGGGGTTGTTGGGTGGGGAGTCGAGTAAGAATGAAAACAGACAACACAGACAGAATGTTATGTTGAGTACATAACTTCTTTATCTGACATTGTCAATTTTCATTTCATACTCAACTAGTGGGACACAGTCCACAGCTACCTAGGATCCCATGAGGACTCATGGAAAGATATTCCTGACCACCACTGAACCAAATGATGATCTACCACTGGAGACCAGATCCAATTTGTAATGAGTAACAAAGGTATGTGAAGTAGCCCAAGTTGCTGCAGCAATATATCATCCATTCAACTGGAAAACTGATGAAGTGCCATGGATCTAGCTGAATGGCCCCGTAACGGTTTTGGTAAAGTGACACCCAATTTGCTATAAATAAATGAAATACACTCAGTTTTCCACTTGGCTAAAGTTACTTTGGCAACTGGCTTTCCAAATTTCCCTTCTGCAAATAAAAGAAACAATTGGTCAGTTTTTCTGATGACTTTTGTTCTATGTAGTTGAAAATGGAAAATGTCTGTGGACATCCAATAAGCCTAACATATTCACCTTTGTTAGCAAAATTAGGAAAGAATACTGGCAAATTAATAGACTGGTATTATATTCTGACACCATCTTAGCAAGAAAGGATGCACTGGTTTGCAGTGCAACTATCTTTGTGAGAAGGTGAATATGGAGGTTTTCAAGACAAGGCTTGAATCTCTGAAATTCATATGGTAGAAGTAATGGCTACTGGAAATATTGTCTTCCAAAAAGATATTCAAGGTCACACTTAGCTGCTGGTTCGAAGGGAGAATGAATAAGCGCCTGCAGTACCAGATTTAGATCCTATGGGGGGAGTAGGGTCTTTAAAGGGAGGTCTTAAAACAAAAATGTTTCACAAAAAGGCTTTGTGGAGCTCATTAGCCAACAGAGGAACAGTCAAATCCAATGTAAAAATTCAATACTGCTGCTAATTCAAGGATGTTATGTACTGGAGCTAAAAAGGGATCAACATTGTTTTGATAAGTCCAGTAAACAAACCTTTTCCATTTACTGGAATAAAGTTTACATGTAGAACGTTTATAGGAAAATAAAAGTATAAGCTGGACTGGAAGACAGCATAGGTTGTCTGGCTATTAATGGAATTAGAGAAGTCAGGCAGGGCATTAGCCTAAGTTTGATATATCTGGATGGATCATGCCTGTTGGGTGTGAGAGGAGGTCTGGAACTGGATCCAGAATCCAAGGTTGGTGAAGTAAATGCGGTCAAAGTAAGGGGAACAGAATCTGATCCAAACGAATCCACCACCTGAGATCTCTTCTACATGCACGAGTGATTCATATCAGATTTGACATGGGTTAGTAAAGTATAGACTATTCTGATGCTAGCATCCATTGGAGAATCCTCAAGCCAAATCTGGCTAAAGGCACTAGTGCTATCACCACGGACAGTGACCCTAGAGCTTGAAGACGCAAGTAGGCTGAAATTTCGGTGCTGCAGAACATTTTTCTGACTTGCGATCTTACAGTTTGAACCCCTGAGGGAGGAAGTGATGCTATCATTGAGTCTGTGTTGAACAGTGTTCCTATAAATTCCAAATTCTGACTTGGTTCCAGTTGAGACTTGTTACAGTTTATGGTCATCAGCAGATGAAAACAGGTCAGGAAATCCTGATCTCTTGCCCTTATCAACTGATGCCTGGGTCAGGGCAGTAATGAGTCAGTCATCTAGATATGGAAACACCCAGAATCCTTCCAGTCTCAAGATTGCTGCTACTACTGCCATACATTTGAATACCATCGGGACTGTGGTGAGACCAAAGGGCAGAAGTCTGAATTGGTAATGACGGGCTCCCAGATGGAAGCTTAAGTACCTTCTGGACCATCTGTTCATTTTTGTGTGACAGTACGCATCCTGAAGGTCTATTGAGGACATCCAGTTGTCATTGCCCAGAAAAGGGAGAATGGACTGAACTGTGACCATCTGAAACTTGGTACATCTACCTGACTTGTTTAAGTTGCTGAGATCCAAAATTGGTAAATCCCCTGTTTTCTTTGACACTAAAAAGAATCTTAAGTTCCGGATTCTATCTGGTTTGCTGGGACCTTTTGGATGACTTTTTTCTAGAAGCTTTTGAACCTGAATTGCTGCTTGTTCCCTCTGACTGGGTGAAACATCAAGGATTCTTCTTGAAATTGGAGGAGGAAGGGAAAAGGGTGTTCTATAACCTCTGGAAATAATCCTATGCACACAAGTATCTGTCGTTATTTTTAGGCAGGCTCTCTGAGGCAGGGATAGTCGACCCCCAACTGCCTCCAGAGTAGGGCAATCGGGCTTCCTTTCAGGAATGCTGGAAGGGTCTGTCAAAGTTAAGTACCTCTGGTTTTGCGTGCCACCTCTGCCGTGGGGGAGGCATCTACCCATTAGAGTTCCCGCCTATTCCTGGGGGCAACTTCCTCCACATGTCCTGGAAAGGTTCCTGGGATTTCATGAACCACATCTTCTGATCTTTTTCTTATTAGGATCTGATTATGAGGTTGGATCCGATGGAAGTCTCTCTTCTAAAAGCTCTGAGGTCCTGGAGGAAGAAGCAGACTGATCCAGAAAAGGAGATTTTGAGTCTTTAGATTTTGACAACTTAGCTCCAGACAAATCCTCTCCAAATGTGGAGGGAAGTAAACATTTTAGTACTAATTTCTTTTTTCTCTCGAGTGCCATGACAGATCGCACAGTCTTCTTGTAAATAAAGAGGACCAAAGCAATATATACACAAAGTGTGGGCATTCGATAGAAGAATTTCATGCCCACACTTCAGACATTTTTTGAACCCAGCTGGGCCTTTCTCTGCCACAGTTAAGAGCCAAAATAGTAGCCCCACGATCAACAAAGAAATAGAGAATAAACTTTTTCTTTTTTTTTAGGAGGAAAGAAAGGATTACTAACAATGGTATTAAAGAATCTGCACTAAGTACAGCAGCAAGGGAAAGGAATACTAGAGATAGTATTCAAGGTACAAAATGTACAGAATTAAGAATATTAAGAAGAGACAATATTTATAAAAGCAAAAAAGGTAAGGGATAGAAAGGAGCAGAGAAAAATAAAGTTAACTTACAAGAACCAGAAAAATAAATGTTAAATTAAATACTAGCTACTCAAGAGTAACGGTCACCACGTCTTTTGCATAAAGCAGCAAACAAGATCTGAAGTAATCACAGTTTGTGCATTATGGATAAGGGAGAAGCTTGAGAGGTTTTGGTTGCCATGAGCTTTAGCAACAGCAGAGCTGGATCTGAGGTATCAGATCTGAACTCACTAGTTAAGGATAGAATGAAAATTCACATCAGATCTAAGGTGAGCTGTAATTATTACCTAAATGTACTGTTAAGCTAGCAGTAACTGCTGCTATCCAAGGATCATTACCAAATGCAGTCACAATGCAAACAGTCAATAGAGGCGAATTAAGTCATAATTAAAAATACTAAAACACAATACAGAGATGGTAGACTATATAACCTCTACAAAGGCAACTAGCATTTTTTTTGAATGGATACCATGAACAGTTGTGCAGTAGCTAGCTTTGCTACTTCAAAGAAACTAGTTATCAAGTTCCATTCCTACTGGAGGAACTTCAGTGTGACATATGCTTATTTTCTGTGTCTTACTGGGCTCTAACTTCTTCACAGATCACAAACATTATAATCAGATGAAATGTGATCCTCCAAACAGATCAGATATATCGGAGCATTATGCATGTGTTAGCATTCTGTGATGGATTATGCATGTGTTAGCATTATGTAATGGATTTGCTTATCATTCAAACATAGTTAATTTTTTTTTTTTTTTTGCCACTAAGTGGCACAAAAAGGTTCACCTCCCTCATGACCTCTGACATGTGTCTTCTCCAGGAGAAAGGAAAAGAGCAAGGACAAAGTGGATATCCAAAAGTGAATTAAGTTGACTTTACAGCTATGACTCCTTAACAATACAAGTAGAAATGCTCAAGTCTTTTAGGGACAGGGGACTGGAAGCCTGGCTCCATGTTACATGCATCAGAAATATCAAGGAGGGTTTCCTGGACTTTGGTAATAGCAACAGGTTGTGGTGGGTCAAACCTCAGGAGTTTTATGGCTCTCTTCTAGACAGAAGCAGCAAGCTTCAAGGGCCCGTCAATTGCATATGTTCTCTCATGAGGGGAGAGAGTATCCCCAAATGAGAGATCCTCTGGGGAAGAGTCACAGGTCATAATGTCCTCATTGACTGAATTTACAAAGGGAGAAGACATGTGTAGTCCAGATCCACTGATCACCTTCAGAATCAGCAAAGTTTATCCATCTGGTGAGATCTCTCCTCTTAAATTTCAAAAGCTGGACTCCATACATAGCTACCTAATCTGGATTGAGTTGAAGGATTTGGAAAAAAAATAAGAAAAGAAAACTAATCCATTTTAGTCCAGTCCTGGAAATGAGTGGGCTGAGTTATGGGGACCCAGCAAGTGGCAGCTTTTGTTTGACCAAGCCTTACAGGAGATCATAGCTCTAGTGGTCAAATGTTCCAAGGGTCTGACTTTTACATAACTACATGGGCATCACCCTCAATGTTAACATAGAAAACTGCCCTCCCCTTGTTTAGACAGCATACATCACTTCTGTGCAGATTAGGTTCATAGGTTAGTACTAGGCTATAGGCCCTAGGGCCTATACAAGCATAGCCATAACAATTCCCTGTCTATTTTTCCCCCACAGTATTTACTTCCCTGGACTCCCGTCTAGCAGGGCGACTGACGTGATCCCCAGGGTGAATTTCCTGTCTCCCATCCAATCAAGGTTCCTTTTGAAGACTGCCAAACAGGCGCTCTGCTTGACATGTATAGGCAGTCAATTCCACAGTATGGGGAGTCTCTGGGTCAATAACAGATCCCTCCAGGATGTTTTGTTCATTGTGATGACTAGGTTTAGATCCCTGGACTGTGTCTCTCTGAGGGATTGGGATTTCTTTAAGTGTAGCATGTCCAACAGCCCTGGGTTCGACATGGCCTTGTGTGTTAGGCAGAGATCACCTCTGAGTAGACGATATGCGATAGGTCAGCATAGGGCATCTGCTTAAGCCTGTGATTCTTTTAATGAGGTACTTCTGCGGCCTTTCCAGTTGTTGCAGATGTCTTGAGAGGTACATACCAAACGGGGCATTTTACTCTATAATGGGTCTAATGAGGGGTGAGTACAGTGGGACAATGGACCTCCTTTTTTCTGGATGAAAAACCCTTAGTGATGAGGTGTGCCACGTAGGATTTCCTGACTGTTGTGGCAATGTGGTTATCGAAGGTGAGACCACTGTCCACTTGTGTCCCCAAGTCTCTTATCACACTTTCCGTGTTTAGTGTATTGCCACCTATGTGATAATTCACAGGTACATGCTTTTTTCTCAAAGGGGATAACTATACATTTTGTGCACTGAGCTTGAGCCCATGGCTCTGGCACCAAGCATCTGTTTCTGTAAGGCCCTTTTGTAGAATATCCACATCATTTGGGGATTCAATAATGGCTCCCAGTTTGCAGTCATCTGCAAACTTTTTAGCCAGAGCCTCTTAGTGTTGGCCTGTACTTCAGAGAAGTAGATGCCAAACAGGAGCGGTCCCAGGACTGAACCCTGAGGTACTCCACTTGTCACTTTTCTGGAGCTGGATTTGGAGTTTGCTACTTTTACAGTGTGGGTTCGATCAGTAAGCCAGTTGGCAACCCATCGAGTGATGTAGGGATTAATGCCAAGCTTAGTAAGGTTATCTATGATTCCAGTGTGGGGGATGGTGTTGAAGTCCTTGGCGAGGTCCAGCTAGACTGTGTTGACCACCTTACCCTTGTCCACAGCTCTGGAGACTGATTCGAAGTAGTCAATCAGGTTCAGGAGACAAGATCGGCCCTTCATGAACCCAAACTGCATGGGGTCCAGTGTTTGAAGGTTGCCAATGTCTTTGTTTATAAGTTCCATGATAATAGGGTCCATGGCCTTGCAGATCAGGCTTGTCAGACTGATGGGGTGGTAGTTCCCGGGATCCAAGTTGGATCCCCCCTTGTGGAGTGGGATAACTGTAGCTGCGCCACTCAGTGGGCACGAAGCCGGAGGTGAGGCTATGATTAAACAGGACACCTAGGTGAGGTGCCAGTTCATTTTGTAGTTCATGTAGTACACAGCCTGGGATGTCATCTGGTCCCATGGATGCTGTACCCTTAGCTTTGGAGAGTACGTTTTTTCCTGTGTGGCTATTACCGGAATTTGGCAATCTTTTGGTAATGAGATGGGCCCTTTAGGGGGTGAGAGGGGGGTGAAGTTTGCACTGAATCAATCTGCCAGGATATTGGCAATATCCTCGGAATCAGTATATTTAATGCCACTCTGTTGCAGCTCACAGCAGATCTGAGCATTGCCACTTAGATTCTTGACATAGCTATAGAATGCCTTGTGGTTGTCTTTGGAATCGTTGGCAATTTTATTTTCGTAACTAGCTTTGGAGGATTTTTATAAGGGATCTCAACTTCTTACTGAGGCTGGTAAGGGAGTTTTTTTGCATCCTGGGTTTTTCCTCTTTTCTGCAACAGTTTCTACCTTTTGTTGTAAAGTTTGTTTATGGCAAGGGTCCACCAAATTGGCTTCCTTTTTTTGGAGGAGAGCGTCTCGGTTCTATTGGGGATGACACGATTCATGCACGAGTGGATGTGCTCGTACAGTGCCTTAGTGTAGGATTCAGCAGTCGAACTTTCAGTTCCCATCTGCATGGGTGTCATGAAGTTTGTCACTTCGAACTTGAGTAGCATGAAGTTGGCTTTGGAGATGCCCAAAAGATCTTTCCATCTGCTACTCAAAACATTGCAGTACTACTTTCTCTAAGAAAATGCAAAGAAAATAGGTTTGATGTGCGAATCCTAAGTCGCGTCCATGCCCAGACTAGAATGTCTTGTAAAACATGCAATCTATGAGGCAAGAAAGAACTGAAGGTAGCTGGACATAACTCAATTTTTATGCCAGTTTCATGAAGACACTGATGGTAAAGGTGATGTCACAGGAGAGAGGTGCTTAGATTTGAATGGCCAGGTGTGGAACTCAGCTTGAGCAGGATTTCCAAGACGTCTCCAAAGGAGATATCCTCAGGTAGAGATCTGGGGGACCCTTGCTCTTCCTTGAAATTGGTGTCTTCTGCAATGGATTCCTCTGGGGAATCCAGGTGGCTCCTTTTACACCTTCTCTTCTGGGGTATCTTCTCAGTGGGGTGTTCTGGGAAGATGTTGGAGGAGATCTGGTGTTGCAAAGGTGGAAGTGCCTGCAGGCTTTGCTGGGGCAGTTGTCCTGAGGGGGCAGTGGTGAGGATTCAGACTCCAAGGAGGTGAGAATTTGATCCAAAAGGATGGGAGCCAAGTATTTCCTGGGCATGGAGAGGACTCTCTTCTACCACCTCGAAAGCAGAATGAGCCAGAGAAGCTGAAGACCATCCTCCAGGAGCTGAAACTACTGGGACAGAGGATCCCTGAACTCCCCCAACCCTCCGCTCCAACAGGAAAGCCAGTGTGAGCTTTCGAACACAGACATTCTAAAGGTAAGTGGCAGCTCAGAAAACTTTGAAGTAGAGGTCAACCCCTAAGAGCAGACATCGAGACTTCGGCTTGGAGAGCCGCTCTGCCCAAACACAGTTAGGACTGAGCAAGTTAGGGAAGGTGCTGGGGTTTAAGTGAGATCCACTATCGGCTCTGACACCTTGGCTCTCAGGGCATTCGGATCTGAAGGCTCCAAAGAAGCAGGTCAGATCAAAGAAGGAACTAAAGGTCTAGAGGGGGACTGCCTGACCATGGTGTCCCAGTAGGGGGACAGGGCCGGTAAGACCCCATCTGGATCTTCGTCTGAAGGAACTATCTCAGTCTGTCCACCTCTAATTCTGAAAGGATCTGGGTAGACCTGAGAGAAGATGCTTTTTAACGTGGCCTGGACAAGATCCTCTGAAATCTCTCTTTGTGAGGTGAACCTGCAGTAGGAGACAAGAGCTCCAAAGGCAAAGGATGTCAGGGCTGGAGAGAGGATTGGGTGGACTTAACTCAGACCTGATGTTCTGGGATCCGATGCCTTTGAGCCCTGGCTGCAGGTTCATCAGAAGACGAGGAAACAGACTTCCCCAGAGAATGTCTTCTGTATTCCCTTTCTTCTCTGTGTTTTTTTGGAAGGAGGTTGAGCCCCTGAAGAAGAACCTGCCAAAGGAGCTGAAGGAAGTAAAAGGCCCTTTAAAATAGGTTTGTTCCTCCTGCCGGCCAGTGCTCTATGATGGAAACCTCTGCAAGAGACACAGGAAACTTCGAGGTGAGCAGGGCTGAGACAATATATGCACTCCTTGTGGGCATCTGATAAAGGAATCCTGTGCCCACAGGAAGAATATTTTTTGAAACAAAGGTTTCGCCAACATCCCACAACTTTAGAGAAAAGAAAGGAGGAAACAGAAGAGGAAAGAAAGCAATTCCCGCCAAGAGCATTCCAACAGGCGCAACAAAGACAACTAAACTAGCAACTGTCTCTTTTCTTTTAATCAAAACAGAGTTGGAGGGTAGGGGACAGAAGAGTGAAAGGGAGGTTACACCACTAGAAAAAACCCACTTAACTTACTAACTGCAGAAAACTTTATTCTCTAACAGGAACTCAAGGCAATGGACCGCGATGCTTCTCCTAAAAGAGGCAAATGAGATCTGAGGTAACCAAGGGGAGGCGTGGGGTAGTGGGGCATTATGGGTAGGGGAGATCATCGCGCTTCGGAGCCTAAGCTTTGGAAAGGGGCCGAGTCGGATCAAAGGTCGGATCCAAAACCCAGAGGTCGAAGATGCACAAGATCAAAATGTGTACTTATCATAACATTAGATCTAGGATGTCTGATTTCTGTCCGGTTCAAACATACATGTCTGTTCCAACCAGATCCAATCTTGGCACTGACTCTTATCGTTTCTTCAGATGCAGAGCTCTGAATAGTCCCCTACCCATAATTCCCTGGGCTCCATCTTAGCTACTGAGATAGTTTGCCCCCTCCCCCACCGCCCAGACAAACACACACCAGAAACTAGATAATGCTATACAAGGGATCCCCCTAGTTAAATATTCCCACGTTGCTGGGGGGGGGGGGTACAGTCTGATGTGACTGTGCATAGACAGGGAATAAATGGTCTACTCAATCATCTCAAACTCATAGGTGACGATCTGGAAGGGGTAAGATGGGAGGGGTTTTGAAATGGACAAAAATCAGACAACATGGACCTAACATTATGTTAAGTATATAACTTTCGTATCCAGTGTTGTCTATTTTCAAACATTTCAAACATGTGGGACAGAATCCCAAACTGTCAATCTGGGTGATACCAAAAAAGGGCATTCCTGTGTGCGGAGGAACCAAAGGAGGAATATGACGTGGATTGTACATCCATTTTACAGTGAGAAAAACTTGTGTCCTGTAGACCAAATGGCCGCAGCACTTGTCATCAATGGATAGCCCCCCTACTAAAGACTGTCGTGGTAAAAACTGCCCTAGTTGAATAAGGCCTTAGTTTACTTAGCAAGTGTAAATTCTTCTTAAGCTAGAAGAAAGATACAATCTGACAGCCATCTTAAAGTAACCTTTGCCACCGCTCTCCTAAAAGTAGGTTTCGAAAATGAAAAGAAGAATTGATTGGCTCTCCTGAAAAGTTTATGGACCAATTTAGTTTTACTCCAGATACCACCATAAGAATAAAAGGACGCACCAGTTCTAACGAAGACTCAATCCTTGTGAAAAAATACTTGCGGAGGTTTACATGAAAGTGCCTGTGACTGCAAAATTCATCTGACGAATGTCACTGCCAGTAGGAAAACTGTAAGAAATGTTATGTCTGCCATGGCTGAAGGTTCAAATGGAAACAGAGTTAGAGCCTGCAGCATAACGATGATGTCCCATGGAGGAACTGGGTCTCTAATGGGATGGCTTAGTGGGAAGGTACCATTCAAGAAAGCTTTAGAAATCTATAGTGAGGCTACAGGAATGTCCTTACATCAAATGTGAAAAACTAAAACAGCTGACATCTGTACCTTGATGGTGGAAAAGATGGAACCTTTATCAAAGAGTTCAGATAAGAATTGTAGTATGGATGGTACAAGTGCTCATAATGGATGAAGTCCATTAGATACGGAACAAAAAGAGAATCTCTTCATTTGCACTGGTAAAACTTTCTAGTGGACGGCTTTGGAAAAACAGACAGAATATTGATTAAAAAGGGGAAAGTTCAGCATCTCTGGCTCTGGCTATATTTAAAATTGGAGGAACCATGTGGTTAATTTCATGGACTTCTGGTCCAGAGGAGACAGTCCAGATGGCTGGGTCACTAAGTTTGGATAGTGATCCAACATACATGGGAGATAGACTAGTAGATACCATAGGTAGGGAAACCATGTCGGTTAGGGCTAAAAAGGGGAAACAAGGATCACCCTGGCCTTGTATGGTCTTGCTTTCTGTATGACTTTGTTCATTGGAGTAAAGGTGGAAAGGCATATAGGAGACCCCACACTTAACTGTGGACCAGAGCATCTCTCAGTGACTGACCCTGTGGAAGCATCGGGGCAAAATACCTGCTGCATTTGTCGTTGACATAGGAGACAAAGAGGTGACAGCAAGGTTGGCCCAAGCGACTAAAGATCAATGTGTTAATGCAGGCTTGAGGGATCACTCATGAGACATCAGGACAGCTCTGCTCAATTTGTCAAACACACTGGTTAACCCCAAGATGGGCACTGCTATTAGAAAGCAGTGTGAAGACATCGCCCATTACCACACTCTCATGGTCTCTCAACATAAGGGATAAGAATGTGTTCCTCTTTGCTTTCTGATGTACCGTACCACTGCCATGTTATCTCCCTATACGAACTCATCCTTGGGAAGGAAGTCCTGGAATGACTGCAGTGCTCCAAGACATCAATGTGAAGACTGGTCCACTGTACATAGTCATTCCTTGATCATTCTACTTTGAATGTGCCACCCCCCCCGAAGGGATACATCCGTGGTTACTACGGTTATCAGTGAATCTGACTACAAAGGATACCCCTTGGTTACTGCTGGAGACATTACCCACCAAACTGTGTGATGTCTGCAAACTCGAGTAATTTGAATCCTTGCATGCAATGGATAAATGGACCAAGACGACTGTACTGCTAAAGTTCACAGCGAAACTCTCCTATATTATCTGGCTAAAGGAACAGTACAGTTTTGTACCTACCATAAATGTAGATGTCCGATAGGTATGCATCTGCAGTCATCACATATGGGTTGTCCTGCCTCAGGCAGCCCTTCGGTCGGCCGGATTCCAAAGTCTGGGTCCAGCGTCGGCTGATGTCGCATCCTCCCCGACGTCAGAGCGCCTGGGGTACAAAAGCATCCGCCGACGCCATCTTCCTCAGTTTTTCTTGCCCCAGATGCCAGGTGCCCTCTAAGGAAGGCTAAATTTGGAGAGATGCATTTAAAAATCCAAACATGCACAATAATATAAAAACAAATACACCATAATAGATTCCCCCCAGCTAGATATTAGAGGGGTAAGTACCCAAGTAATACCACAGACGGGAAGGAGGGAGGGTAAACCTGACTGCAGATGCATACCTATCGGACATCTACATTTATGGTAGGTACAAAACTGTACTATGTCCTTCAAGGATGCATCTGCAGTCATCACATATGGGTAGAATACCATAGCCAATCTAGGGGTGGAGGAACTATGTAAAGGATGGTGTAGCTAAAATGCCCTGCAGGACTGCCGTAGCAAAGCCTGCTCTGGATCTGGAATATAAAGGTAAATTGTAATGCTTGGCAAATGTATGCACGGAGCTCCATGTAGCAGCTTCTGAAATGTCCTTGGTAGCCACCCCTCTTAAGAAGGCTGTGGAGGTGGCTGTGGCTCTCGTGGAGTGAGGTCTAATGTTAGTTGGCACAGTTTTTCCATGAAAGGAGCAACAAAAACGAATGCAATTCCCTATCCATTTTGAAATTGTCTGTTTGGAAATTGCTTTTCCTTGTGTACCAGCAGCATATGCTACCAACAGCTGGTCAGTTTTTCTGTAACCTTTAGTTCTGTCCAAGTAGTAGCGCAACTGCCTGTGTATGTCCAGAGTGTGTAGAAGTTTCTCCCCTTTGTTTTGTGGATTTGGGAAGAAGGTAGGTAAATGAATAGCTTGATTTAATGAAACCCTGGATGCCACCTTTGGCATAAATGTAGGATTGGTTCTTAGTGAAACTCTGTCCTGATGAAAAATAAGAAAAGGCTGTACTGCCATAAGAGCCTGTAACTCAGATACTCTTCTTGCTGAGGTTATGGCCAGAAGGAAAGCAGTCTTCCAAGACAGGAACTGTAGTTCTGCAGATGCTGCTGGTTCAAAGGGAGGCAGTGTTAGTCTTTCCAACACGAAGTTAAGGTCCCAAGTAGGTAGAGGTGGTTTCCTTGGAGGACTGATGTTTTTGATTCCTCTTAGAAACTGTCTTAGGAGAGGATGAGAGAAGACAGGCGGATCTGTATTGTACTCTGCTGAAACTGCTGTAGCATGAATTTTAATGGAAGAGTAAGACAGACCATTGTGGAACATTTCTGCCAAGTATTCCAGGATATGTGCCATGTTCATCACTGTCGCATCTAGGCCCTTTGTGGTGTTCCAAATGTGAAATCTTTTCCATTTTGCTGAAAATGCCTTTCTTGTGGAAGGCCGGCGAGCTTCCATAATAATATCTTTCACTCTCTGGGATAGCTTGTCCTGAGGAGGAGTCGAGGTATTTTCCAGGCTGTTAGTTGCAAGGTTTTCAGGTTGGGATGCAGAATCTTATAACTGTGCTGTGTCAGTAGAAGTGGCCATAGAGGAAGAGGCCATGGTTTCGTACGTGACAGGCTCTTTAATAGTGGGTACCAGTGCTGTCTTGGCCAGTCCGGAGCTATCAGAATCACCTTTGGCTGCTCTGTCCTGATCTTCAGTAAAACCTTGGTCATTAATGGGAGAGGTGGAAATGCATACACTGTTAGAGTTCACCAGCTGAAAGAGAAGGCGTCCACTTTCCATGCTTGTGGGTGGTATGTCCTTGAGCAGAATTTCTTCAGTTGATTGTGGGGGGAGGCAAAGAGATCCAAATCCGGTCTCCCCCATGATTGTGTTATCTGTAGAAAAATGTCTGGGTGCAGCATCCATTCGTGTGCATCCATGATGTTTCTGCTTAAGCTGTCCGCCAGTATATTGTCTTTCCCTGGCACAAACTGGGACTGTAGCTGTATATTGAGTTTCAAGGAAAGTTCCCATAGATTCATTGCCAGCCTGCAAAGAGGATAGGAATGGGTGCCTCCCTACTTGTTTATGTACCACATAACCGTGGTGTTGTCTGTCCTTATTAACAGATGGCTATGATGCAGAAAGGTTTTGAAGGCTTCGACTGCATGTATCACTGCCAGCATTTCCTTTTGGTTTATATGCATGCGCAGCTCTTTTTGTGACCATAGACCTTGAATGCATCTTCCCTCCATGTGCGCTCCCCATCCGTGGTCTGAAGCGTCTGTTGTAATGGTTTGACTGGCTATTGGTTTGCTGAAAGGCAGACCCCTGTTTGACTGGCTTGCTTGAGCCCACCACAGAAATTCCTTTTGAAGGCATGGAATGAGTGGTATCAAAGTTTCCAGGCTGTGACTGTGCTGAGTCCATAAACTCCTTAGGTACCATTGTAGTTTTTTCATATGTAGTCTTGCTTGCGGAATCAGAAGTATGCAAGAAGCCATGTAACCCAGGGCTTGCAGGATTTTCCTTGCAGTCAGCTGGGTTTGTCTTGTCAGATTTTTGAAGTAATCTGGTAGTTGACTGTTTTTCTTCTGTAAGGAAGGCCATTTGGGTGGTTGTATCTAGATCTGCACCCAGAAAGGTTATTCTTTGGGATGGAACAAGTCTTGATTTGTGAAAGTTGACTGTATATCCCAAGGCCTGAAGTAGGTGAATGGCATAATTGAAGTGTTTTACCAAAGTTTGTTGGCTGTCCGCTTGTATAAGGCAGTCGTCCAGATATGGGTATATTTGCATCCCCTGAAGTCTGCAGTGTGCAATTACTGATGCCAGGCATTTCGTGAATACTCTGGGCACAGTAGATAAGCCAAAGGGCAATGCTGAGAATTGATAATGCTCTGACCCTGCAAGAAATCTGAGGTGTCTTCTGCAACTTTGTCTGATAGGGACATGCAGGTATGCCTCCTTGAGGTCTAGAGTTACCAGCCAAGACCCCTTGCCCAGCATGGGAAGGAGCTGCTGTACAGTTCAGCATTTTGAACTTTGGTACAATGAGATAAGTGTTCAGTGCGGACAAGTCGAGAATAGGCCTCCATTGTTTTTCTTTTCTTGGAACAAGGAATAGTCTGGAATAAAATCCTTGGCCTTGTTCTGAGAGGGGAACTTTTTCTATAGCTTTCATTTTCATTAAGCTGGAAATTTGTTTCAAAGCCTCTGCCCTTTGATTCGGTGGCAGGTCTGGCATGCCCTTTCTTTTTGTTAATGTGTGGAAATGAAACCTGTATCCTTTGTCTATTATTTGTAGTGTCCATTTGTCCCTTGTAATACTGTGCCAATTTTCTGAAAATAAAGAAAGCTTTCCGCCCAAAGGTGCTTCCAATTGAGCCCTGGTTGGCGGTGTCAAAGTAAAGTCATTGAGTCTGTCCTTGTGCAGCAGTTGAAGGTCCTGCATTACCTCTCTGGTTGGAAGGCTGCCATTGACGTCCTCTGTAGGAGCCTCTAGCTTGCCCTCTACCTCTGGCACGCCTGTTCTTGCCTCTCTGAAACCTCTCTGTGTCAGGAAAGGACCAATTCTTGGAAAGCCAATTCCTGCTGAATCTTGGCGGTTGTACTTGGAGAAAATCTTTGACTGTTTGTACTGATTTTGCTTTTTCTTCAAATTTCTTTAGGACCTCCTGAGCCGTGGAGCCAAATAACTTTTGCTTTTCCAGTGAGGCATCCAGCAGCTTTGCTTTAACATGGTCTGGCAGAGATTGTTCCTTCAGCAAAGCATGCCTACGTATGACTGCGCCAATCATAGCTGACCTACATGAAGCTTCCAATGCATCATAACCACATTGCAAGAAATGGTTGCTAACCTGCTGAGAGTTATGTACCAGATCCTGAAGTGACTTGCGGTCTAGGGGGTCAGGTGAAGACAGCTTTTTATGCAATTCATCTAACAAATACTCTTGGTACTATATCATATGAAATTGACAATTTAATGCCCTCATAGAAAGAGTAGCAGAAGTATACACTTTTTTGCCCCATCTCTCTAAAGCTCTGGACGCACTTTCAGAGGGGAGAGGATTTTTAGCAGTGGCAGCTGCAACCCCTTTAGGGCCCTGGGAAAGTTTCTGGATCTGCAGAGTGGGCCTTGTAAAGGTAAAGATGCGAGTCCGGGACCCTGTAGTACCTATCTGGTGTGGCAGGAGCCGGAGGAAGAGAATCAGGGGTTGTGCTAGAGTCAGAGTACACATCATCAATGACATTCAAAACAGGAGGAATAGCTAAAGGCCTATGCTGAGGCAAATGTAAAAAGGTCCTTAATCTTTTCCTGGAATCAGAGAATTCCTGGCCCTGCCATTGGAAATGCTCTCTCATGGAGTGTAGTGTCTCCCCAAAGGAAAACTCTTCAGGAGGGGAGGCCGAGGGAATAGATTCTTCTGCATCAGAATTCTCGTAGGCAGAATAAGCCTCCTCCTGGTGGTCCGAGAGAGTAGAGCCATCAGAGGCCTCATCTGAGGAGTGAGGATCAGAGGGTTCAACCCTGGGCCTTTTGTCTGGAGGAGGTTGAGAGCCCCTGTCCGGATGAGGTTGAGAGCCCCTAATTAAGGAGATAAGATCCTCTGCTAGACTTAGAATTTGTGATCCAGTAGAGGGTCCCTGAGGGATAACCTTGGGAGGCAAAGCTTTTGAAAGTTTAGCAGCTTTAGCCCTGGAGAATGCCTCAATGGACATTGATGCAGGAGGCCTGGCTGCACCACGTGCTGGTGTAGATTGGTCTAAATGGATGGTGTCGGAAGGTTCCAGGACACCAGTTTCGGTTGGCAATTCAATAACCGACTCGGCCGGGGCCTCCGGGACCGAGGTAGTCGGTTGAGCGGTTTCTGAAATTGGAAGTACCAAGGACTCTGTTTCAGCAGAGACAGAGACACTCGCGGTATGCCTGGCCGTGGTTTCAGCCGAAACCGCGGTCCGCATGTGTCGGTCCTTGTCCTTCCGTTTCTTAACTAAATGAGAAGTTGGAGTCTCCGACGGCATCTTATACGAAAAACTAGCCCCAAAAAATTCCTCTGCAAACTCTGCCCGACGTCTAAGAGTGCATCGGTTGAAGGAAGCACAGGCTGAACAGGCCGAGACGTCGTGGTCTGGGCCTAGGCAGGGGAGGCAGTAAGAGTGGAAATCCTTATGAAGTATTTGTTTCCCACAAGTCAAACAATTATTAACTTTATCTGACATCGGCTGAGGCAAGAAAGAGTCCCCAACGGGGTACTTCGCTTTTTGAAGTCTTCGGTAGCTGAATTACAGGAGCTGGCCAACCGGCACTTGCGAACTGCTTCTGCTTCGGGCACCATGCGGCAAGAAAGACTGAGGAAGATGGCGTCGGCGGATGCTTTTGTACCCCAGGCGCTCTGACGTCGGGGAGGATGTGACATCAGCTGACGCCGGACCCAGACTTTGGAATCCGGCCGACCGAAGGGCTGCCTGAGGCAGGACAACCCATATGTGATGACTGCAGATGCATCCTTGAAGGACATCATCAGAATTCTGGATGCCATGAGGCCTATAAGATGCAGAACTAACCATGCTTGTGGTAATGTGTGATGTAGGACTTGTACGGCTGTGAGGTGAAGTGATAAAACTCTGGGCTGGGTAAGGCTATTTGAAGGTTGGTATCTAGGTGGCATCCTATAAACTTTATATTCTGGGTTGAAGTCAGATGACAAGTCCATTAACAATCTCAGCACCTGGTCCAGGAGATGCAGCAGCAGATGGCTACTAACTGCCACCTCTGAGCAATCAACCAAAAACAGGAAGACTTGGATCCCTAGGAGCTGCAGGTGCGGTAGTACCGCTGCCATGATCTTGGTGAACACCTTGAGGGCTGTGTTAAGACCGAAAGGCAGTGCTTGGGATAGCTCCCAGCCATAAGGAGAAAAAAATTCTGGAATTCTTCACCACATTGATATGACAAAAGGTATCCTGGAGATTTATTTCTCAGCAGAAGTAAAAAAAAAAAAAAAAAAAGGACTGGACTGTGACCATCCGGAATTTTGTCTGTTTTATAAATTGGTTTAGATGATGGAAGTCTCATTTTCTTTGGTGCTAAAGAACCTTGAATACTATCCGGATTCTTGTGGGATGGGTTGAATGACTCCTTTTCTAGAATCTTTGAAATTTGTATGGCTGCTAAATCCCACTGAGTAGAACACCTGGGGCTGTTGTTTTTTTCTGAGGTGGAAGGGAAAAGGGAATTGAGTAGCCTCCGGAAATTATCTTTAGCACCCAAGAATTTGAAGTTATGCTGTGCCAGGCTTGAGAATGCAAAGATGGACCCCCCTCCCCAGTCTGTCTCTAAAGCACAGCAGTCAGGCAAACGTTCAGGAGCACTGACAGACTTTCTCCATAAAAGGACAGTGAAAGCCCTAGTTACGTAGCTCACCTCTGCCTCCAGAATTAACCCCCCAACCACCACCGCCACCACGGGAAGGCGCATCACCTGGGGAAACGTGGCAAGTACTTTGATTTACAGAACCATGTCTTCTTCCTCTATCTGATTTCTAGAAAAGAATCTTTGCAGGGTTGAGAAGTGAACTCCCACTCCCAAGATGTTTCCTATCCTATTGCCTTCCTGGTGAGTGCATCTTTAACTTTAGGACCCAAAAAATAGTTGGGCCATCATAGGGGGCATTCACAAGACTATTTGAAGCCTTCCACAAAATCGTAAAGCAGCATCAGGTTTGGCAGCTCATGATAATATCAGTGCCTGCTGCTCTGGCAGTGCCATCGACTGGGTTGGAGAGCAATCGTATGGTCACATTTGAGACGGATTATATGGTAGAAAGCTGGGAGTCCACCATTTTCTGGACATCTGTACACAATACCTCAAGGAGGAACTTGAGGATTTCTTTGGTCAAGTATCTCTGGAATCTGGTTAGGCGAGCCAAATAATTCAGCGATCTAAAAGCAAAAGTCATCGATGCATAGGCCTGCTTCTCAAATCTGTCTATCACTGCAGATTCTCTGTTGGGGGAGGGGATGAACAGACGAACTGTTCCCAGTAGTTCTTTCTTACTGGCTGCTGCCACCATCACAGCATCTACTGGTGGACCTTCGCTCCAGTGTTTCCTGTCCTTAAGAGCAGCTAAGATGCAGTTGGCGTTGAGGATGGGTTGCACAACAGGGTTCTTCCATGCCTGCTGAACCATTAGGTTGATATGGGGTTAATTGGGTAGCACCACCCAGGAATGATGCTGATCCAGAACCAAAGGCCTCCTAGAACACAGACTCATCAGACAAAGGATCTTGGGACAACCAATCCCCTCTCTGCTTCAATTCGAGTATATCAACGGTAATGTCTTACGAGAGGGAGCAAAGGGAACCATCCCCTTCCTCCAAGTCAGGGTTTTCAGTGACTGAAGAAAGCAAACCCTCTGCACTGATGACTCCTGGCCCTGAAGCCAATTCTGGATCCAAGCTATCTATGGCTGAAGCCTCAAAAGGGAGAGGGTGCACCAAGCATCTTAGAGCCAATTCACCCCCCCCCCCAAACTCTGTGCTGAAGCTTCGGCTCTCAGTCTCCTCTCGATTCGACGGCATCTTTGTTGAGAGAGAAGGATGCTGTCACCAAAGTTGTCAGCAGCTCCAACTCAAGGAGGATCCAATAACACGACTAAAAAGGCGGATCAGTACAGATTCAGGAAGTGGAGGGGTTTCAGTACTCAACACCTTTCCAGGGGATGGTACTAGGATAACCCCAAGCTGGATATACATTCTGAAAAACTTCATCATGCTGTTGACAACTTGCTCCCTGAGACTTCAAGACTAACAGGTAGATTATATCAGAAATGGTGATATGAAGTACCTTCTCTCCTGAAGAATAGGAGAGTGCAGTCTTGGACTCACTGGTTCAGGAGAGCACCTAACTCTTGGGGATGGTAATCAGAGTAAAGAAGTCATCAGATCTGATCTGCGAGTGCATTTCTGGTCAGGCCCAAGTGAAGATGACTGCTCCAAAGAGTAATTTTTAGCTATTTGTGTACAAGATTTGCTCTTTTCCTTCTTCCTTTTGTCCTTTTCCTATCATTTTGCTTGCCCTTTTCTTTCTCTTGCCCCTTATTTTTAGGTCTAGGTTCAGGTTTATCCCATTCCTTAAATAGGAAAGGAAAGGTTGAAGGAGTAAACCCTGTGTGTGCTGGAAGGTAACCTTTGAGAACCAACTTGCCACTTCTATTCTAAAGGCCCCTTGTGCTGAAGAAAGTGCAGGACTGGCAGTCCACATCCAAATGGACAGTGCCCCCCTGCAATACACACACTAAGAGCGTGGATCTTGAGGTGGGAGTTTTTGTCCACACACACAACATTTTTTTGAATCCAGAAGATTCAGACATAATAAAACTACAGAGAAATAACCTGAAAAGCAAGTTATAAAGTGTACACAATCCTAACTATATAAAAAAAATAAATATTATAATTCTCTATAAACTACACTTTGGCTAAAAGTAAAAAAGAGCAGTGGACATAAAGACAGCAACTATACAAAAAATGTAACTAACACACTGCAGCTGGCTACTATGCCCTCTGCACACTTAGTTAAAAAAAAGAGAGAAAGTTTCTCAGGAGGAGGAGGAGTTAGCGGTGATCCACAAAATGATGCACAACACTGAGGAGAGCTCTTTTATGCATCCGAAGACTTCAGGTGGCAAACGAGATCTAGGTAGCTAAGGTGGAGTCCAGGGAATTACGGGTCAGGGTCCAGGGAATTATAGGTAGGGAAGAGTCAGAACTCTGGATCAGAGAAAGCTCGAGTTTGTGCCATGGTTGGAACCGGTTGTGTGAAAAGTGAAAACAGAAAACACTGGGTCCTCTGTTTTGGATTAGCAATTCCACTCTGTAGGTTAACTTTTGATGATGACCCCTGTCCAGATGATAAAGGGAAGTCACCAGCAGTATTTTTGTTTTGTCTCTTTGGATCTTTAACATAACCTTCAGGATTAGAGGACGAGGGATGAAAGTATAAAGAAAAGTCCACTCCCAAGGAGGAAGTGGCATCTTTCCTACAGGCCGGGGGGGGGAGGCCAGGGGGGGATGGGGACAAGGAGTCCTGGAGCAAAAGAGCTTCAACCGCTTGTTGCAAATGGAGGCAAATAGGTCTATCTGAGGAATACCCTACTCTGGGCTATGTCTATGAAGGTCTTCTTGTTTAACATCCATTTGAGGAAATTCCAGGGATCTGCTTCCATAATCCACCAAGACCTTGTCCTGCGAGGGAATGTAAACTGCTTGTATGGACAAGTTTGCTTTTAACACCTATTTCCATGCTAAAAAAAAGACAGACTGCACAGCTGACATGATTGTGCCTGCAGCCTAGAAAGACCAGGTCCTGAGTAGGGGGTCAACTCAGACTTTGGATTTATGGCAACCCTCAGATTCTGTAGAAAGGAGATAGTACAGCTGAAATGCTCTAACTGGTCTTCCTAGGAGGTCAATGTATGGTAGTATTTGAATCCCCCAAATTCTGCAAAAAGAGAATGGGAAGCTAGGCATTTTGTGAATACCCTGGGGACTGTGGATAACCCAAAAAGTAAGGAAGAGAACTAAGGTGATGATCAAGCAAAGACCCTCAGAATATTCCTGTAAGAAGGACAACTGGGAATTTGGAGAGAGGCAGCCTTGAAATCCAAGGATACCACAAAGGCTTGTGGGAACTATGTAAGAAAGGACAGTTTGCAGAGAAAGTATTTTTTGAAAGATGGCACCTTCAGAAAGGTCCTGATATGTGGCAGGCCTAGAAGGAGTCTCTCATTTTCCTTTTTTGTGCCAGAAAGTCTGGAATAAAACCCATTCCTACATGCTGTTGAGGCAAAGATTGTACTGTCTTGTCCCCAAAGACAAGCAAGACCACAGGTAAGAGGTGTACTTGGGCTGGCAAGGGGTTGTGGGATAACTCAAAGTTGGAATATTTTTCCAAGTCATTTTGTAGCCTGTCTGAATGATGAACAGGACCCACTTGCCCGAAGTTAAGAGCTGCTAAGCAGAAAGGGACAAGGTTATTCTTTTTGACAGAGGGAGGGTTGGACCAAGTAGGACACTAACTGGCAGAAAATAGGTTGATTTTCTGGAAAGGGAGGTTTCACAGGTTTTGAGTGCCTAGCAAGCATATCCTGAAATCTCTTTCTGCCCTTCTGGGAGGTCCTAGGGTTTCTGAGAGAAAAGGAAATGGGCTTAGCCCGGTAGTTCTTCTGACACCTGGGAAAAGAGACCAGGAAGACTTGCTTGAAATCTTACATTATTTTTCCTTATTCTTGTAAGAATTAACACAAGTTTAAAGTTTCAGGACCAAATAAGAGATATGTATTGAAAGAGGAATACAAAAAATTAGCTTTAATATGGTCAGGAAAGAACTGAAAATGAAGCCATGCAAATTTTCTGACAACAGATCCAGCAGCTGCTCTGGCTGAATCTTCAGCTGCATCATAGCTACACTTTATCATATGTCTTGCATTTGGTTAACCTGACCCACCATGGAAATAGCTTACTGTTTTGTTTCATAAACAGTAAGGTTAGATAGTGCTTTATTCAATTCACTCAGAACAAACAGATATTTAATCATTTGTGTTTGGCAATTTAAAACTCTGAAGGCCAGAGTGGCAGAGATGTAAACCTTCTTTCCATGCTTGTCCACAGCCCCATCATCTCTGTATAAGAGTAGGGCATTGGCTGCAGACAGAAGTTTCAAAGGCTTGTCTGTTTAAACAGAAAATACAGAAGGGTCTGTGTCAAATGATCTTTACATAAGAATTTTAAATCTTCAGGCACTTTACAGAATGAATCAGGTCTCCTATGGTCCAGAGGTTGAGAGTCAGGCGAAGTAAAAGTGGATGCTAATGTATCCAGAAAAGCATCCAAAATTTGGGGGGGGGGGGGGTTGGTGCAGACCTAGGGGTACCAACCTCCACCAAACTGCAGGACACCTCTTCAACACATCAGTAAAACTGTCTAGAATGCCCAATCAAAAATGCTGCATAATTTTTTGATGGTTTCCACAAAGGAGATTTCCTCCACCAGGAAATCAGGAGACAAAGTATCCTCATCAACAGGCGCCATTTGGCCTGGAGAGTGAATCGAAGAGGAGTAGGCCAGGGAATGTTCATCCTGATCACAATCTACCTCATCCTTCTTAGAAGAGGACTTGTGTTGAAGACAAAGATGCAGTGGATAGAAGAAGGCAGCTTTACAGACTAAATGGCCTTAAACAGGTATTGCGAAAATTCTAACCATTCTTCAAAGGATGTCTCAGGAGGAGAAACACTTTTAGTCTACTATTTCTTTTTCTTAGGAGTGATGTCCACTATCAAAATGTGGTAGATCCTACCTCTATCGAAGGCCTAGACACCTCTTCTCAAATCAGGATTTGAGAGATGTCCCCACTTCAAAAATTATGACCCAAGACTCGCCCTTCTGAAAATTATCAATTTAGTCAATCTTAGCAGACATGGGACAGTCATATAACATACTGGCCTTTGGCGGGGTTGCAGTAATTGAAGCCAGAGAAATGATCAGACATATTGTGGGTTCTTACAATATATCAATAGATGCACCTGAATCTGACTGGGAAGATGATGTCTGTTCTAGACCTTTTGAGTTTCTTTTCTGGAATGAGCAGGATGTCAGACGCTGAAGGTCCCCACCATTTTAGATTGGGAAAGATGGTTCAACTGCTAAGTCACTAAACAGTTACTTAGTGAGGAAAGATGTGTATGTAGGGATGTTGGAGCAAACTAACAGATTTGACAATTCTTATAGCCAAGTTTGGCTCCAAGACAAAAAAAAAAAAGACAGACAGTTGAGATCCTTATAAGAAATCACCCACTGGAACCACATTTTCTCTTCTTAACTGACATCAGATTAAACCATCAAAATACAAAGATAACAAGGAAGGATCTCCATCGGGACACTTATCTGAATAAGAGACAAGGATGGTACCAGAGCCATGCGAAGATCAAATTGATGGTTGCCAGACCTGTGTTTGGGACACTGGGTACAACAATCCTCATTCTGCGTATACACCCTTACGCCCATGGGTTTAGGGCATACACTGGACATAGTCACATGGAAGGCTGTGGCAACTTGGCAAGATATCCAGATAACCCAACAGTATTGGAATACTGCAACAGTGATATAAGGAAGGACATGAACTGACAGTGTTCAGCACTGTGTAATTTGTGTGTGTTCATACTTAAGATGTACTTGTTCGAAACTTTTTCTCCCCAGACCTTCACTGAAAAGGGGTATTTGCCAAGACAGACTTTCCCAGTTAACAAATAAAAATAAAAAAAGAAGTTATGTACTTGCCATTATGTTCCATGTGTGTTGTCCATCTCTCGTTCATTCTTAACTAGGTTGGGTTCGGATCCACTCCTCGGATCTGACTCGGCCTTGTATATAAGCTCAACGTCTTCCACTAGCTCGTGGCTACACCCTACCCCATCATGCACCAGGAGAGCTCCCCAGATCTTGTTTGCAGTTACAAAAAAAATACAAAATAAGGGTAGTTTAATACCCTATAAAGCAATCAAGAAGGTCAGAGATCACTAATAGCCAACTGCATCAACTCAGTCTTCCAGGAGCAAAAGTCTGGGCGAAAGGAGGTTGAGATGTAAGAATAAAGGAGAGATGGGCAATACACATGGAAAGTTATGGTGAGTTATCTTACTTCTTTATGTGCTGCTGTCCTATCTCGCCTACATTCTTACTAGGTTGGGACAGCATCCCTAGCACCATCTTTATTGGGTGGCTCAAGGGAGAATATTCTTCAAAATCGTGGAACCAAAGGAGGCCCTGTTCCTGGAGGTCAAATTGACTTTGCAATGAGTGATAAAGCTATGTGGTCTTGCCCACATTGCTGCAGCACAAATTGTATCAATTGGCAGTCTAGATCGAAAGGTGGAAGAGGTTGCAATGGCTCTTGTGGCATGGCCTTTTACTTTATGGGGAAGATCTTTGTACTGAAATTTATAAACAAAGATTATACAATCAGAGCCATTTTGAAAGTGTCACTTTAGAATCTGAAGCACCTTTCTTTGAATATGAAAAAGACACGAACAGTTGCCAGATTTTCTGAAGTCCTTTGCCCTATGTAAGTAGAAGCATAATTGTCTATGCACATCCAGTTGGTGCAGCATATATTCCGCTTTATTCTTGTCATTAAGAAAAAATACTGGTAGCTCTACGGATTGGTTCAAATTAGATTCTGAACATATTTTGGGTAAAAAGGATGGGTTTGTTCGTAAGTACAGACCGTCTCTGTGGAAAAGCATGTAGGGGGCCTTTATTGACAAGGTTTGCAGTGAGTTTGCAGGATGATGCTGGCTCAAACAGGGAGACAATTAAATGGGATAAGACAAAATTCAAGTCCCATGTTGCTGGAGGGTCTTTAATAAGTGGTCTTAATAAAAAGGTACCTTTAAGAAAAGCTTTGCATACTCTGTGAAACATAATACTGAGGCCTTTTTCACCTAAGTGGAAACTGGATATCACTGCTAGCTGAAGTTTAATAGTAGCTGCGGCTGCACCTTCACTGAATAGTTTCATCAACAGTTCTACAATGGAACCTACTGGGGCAGAAAACGGGTCAATATGATTATGAGAAGCCTATTAAAAGAATCTTTTCCATTTGCTTCCATACATCTTTCTCTTTGAAGCCTTATGAGAAGAAATTAGGATGTGTTTTACTGATGAAGAAAGGTCAGGGAGCCTGGCTATGGTTGGAATCTGAGCAGCCAAGCTGTCAACTTAAGAGTTTTAAGGGAGGGATGGAACATTCCTGAAGCAGGAGTCATAAGATCCGGAACTGGGTCCAGAATCTAAGGCTCCTCCCTGAGATGAGGCTACAGGAAGGGGAACCAGATTTGAATAGGCCAGTATTGGGCGATGAGTATCAAGTTCCTTCCCAAGTAATTGGCTTTCTGAAGAACTTTGGGTATCAACAGAAAGGGAGAAAAGATGTACAGGAGACCCGAGGGCCAATCGTGTACAAGTGCATCCCTTGGTGACTCCCCCGGAGGGGGGGATCAGGGCAAAGTAATTGCTGCATTTGGCATTCATGTATGCGGCAAAAAGGTTGCAGCAAAGCTTGTCCAATTTGCAGAAAATCTTTTCCACCACCTCCCGTTTTAGAGACTACTGGTGAGGCATTAGACTCAGTCTGAGTGTCTGCAATCATGCTGGATGGTGAGGCATTAGATTCAGTCTGAGTGTGTCTGCAATCATGCTGGATCTCCCTGAGATATGTGTGCCTATCAGAAAGCATTAGGAGGAGGTTGCCCAGTACCACACTCTCAGGGCTTCCCGACAAAGGGAGCAAAATCTGGTTCCTCCTTGTTTATGTACCATACAACTGACATGTTGTCTGTCTGTATTGAAATAGTTCCCAGCAGAAGAGTCCTGGAATGCTTGCAACACTAAATGCACTGCTCTCATCTATAGGATACTGATGTGCAAATGGGCCTGTTGATCTGCCAAGTGCCTTGGACTGTCTTTCCCAGATAATGCCCCCCAACCCTATGTGAGAAGTGTCAATGGTTACTGTGGCTAGTGGCTGGGAAAGTACAAAGGGTCGACCTAGTGTCACGAGTGGAGTAAACCCACCAACGAAGATTTTTTTTGCAAGATTCAGTTATCAATATTTTTGGGACATGGGCAACTCTTGCATCGTCCACTGAGTGGACAGCAGCCACTGGAGAATTCTCATGTGCAGACATGCTAATGGGATCAAGGTTATTGTTGCTGCCATGGTTTCCAAGACCTTTACGACTGTCCTTGCTTGCGCTTTTTTTCTTGAAAGAAAACTTAAGACCTAACGTTGTTGAACTGTACACTTTCTGGAGGACGTCTGGCTATCATCTTTGTTGTATCTAATTCTGCTCCAATTAAACAATGCGCTGAGAAGGCTGCAAGACAGATTTTTCATAGTTTATTGTGATTCCTAGGTGAGAGCAGAGCTGCAAGGTGGCGTCCCTCTCTTTTTTTAGTAGATGCTCAGTGGTGGCAGTTAGGAGCCAGTTTAAGTATGGAAACATTTGGAATACTAGGTGTCTCAAGTGAGCCACGAGTACTGCCATACACTTGGTGAACACTGTGGGGACTATATTGAAGACAAAAGGCAGAGCTCGAAACTGGTAATGGCTGGCTCCCAGCCAAAAGTGCAGGTGTCTACTGGATCGACTGTCCATTTTTAAGTGGTAGTACACATCCTGGATGACTATCGAGCACATTCAATCGTCTTGTCCCAGAAAAGTGAAAATTGACTGCAGTGTTACCATCTGGAACTTGGACTTTCTTACAGATTTGTTTAGGATGCTGAGATCCAGAATTGGTCTCCAGTTCCCCCATTTTATTTGAAACTAAAAATTTTGAGCACGTTCCGGATCCTATTTGGTCTGCTGGGACTGTTTGCATGACTCTTTTGTCTAGCAACTTTTGAATTTCTAGAGTTGCCAGTTTCCTTTGACTGGGTGGAATGTCCAGGATTTTTTTTTTTGTTTGGGACAGGGAAGGAAAAGTGCATGGAGTAACCTCTGGCTATGATGCTTTGTACCCACTTGTCTTTTATCATTAGCCAGGCTTTTGGGTACAAAGATAAGCGGCCCCCGACTGCCTCCAGAGATGGACAGGTGGGCCTCCCTTCAGGAGCACTGAAAGGACTTACCAAAGAAGGATTCCCTGTCGCCCTGATTCTGCAGATCACATCTGCTATGTGGTCGCCGTCTTCCTTACCACTTCCCCCTCTATCCCTGGGGGAAGTATCAGCACATGTCCTGGAAAGCTCTCTGGGATTTTCAAAATCATATTTTCCCACTTCGTTTTTGACCTCTGGAATAAGGTCTGGTACGTAGTGAAAAACGGACTCCTACAACAGAGAGTCTTTCCGTCTTGTTCACACCTAGCTAGTGTGTCCTTGACTTTAGGGCCGAACAGACACAAGCCATCGAACGGGGCATTCACAAAGGAAGATTTAAAGGACTTCACAAAGTCACACAAGCGCATCCAAGAATACCTACTTAAGGAAATTCCTGAACCAGCTGCTCTGCTCGCTCCACCCGCTGCATAAGAAATCAATCTCATGGAGGAGCTGACCAATGAATTTAAGGTAGAGAGCTGAAAGGAAATTTTCTCACAACCCTTCAGCTACTGAACCTTAGAGGGCATTTCCTAGCTCCTTCAGGGGAGCTCTCTGTAGTCTAGTAAAGTGAGCCAGGTAAATTCAGCGATTTAAGAGCAAATGTCACTGAAGAAAAAAATGCGCTTTCCATATCTGTCCATTAGTGAGACTTCTTGTTCGGTGGATGGAATGATGTCTCAGAGTTTCTTCTTGGTGGCTGCCGCCACCACTATAGCATCTACTGGGACTCCCTTAGTTAAGAACATTTTGTCCGATAGTATGGTGAACTTATTTGGCCTCCAAGGAACAGGTTCCACTGAATCTGGAGACCCCCACGTCTTTCGAGAAACTAAGTCCATAAGTTCGTCGAAAGGCGGAGACAACCAAGTGGGGGAAGAGTGAGATCCAAAAGCCTTCAGGTACATGGACTCCTCTGCTGAAGGGTTGGTGGACTTCCAGACACTCCTCTGTTTATTTCTAATACGTCTCCAAAGGAGACATCATCAGGAGGTGATCATGGGGACTCTTCGGCTTCAGTGAGGTCCATATCCAAAGTAACAGATTCCTCTGGTGAGTCTAAATGCTTCCTCTTGCATAACCTCTTCTGAGGGACCTCTTCAGAGGGGTACTCTGGAGAGGTTTCAGAAGAGTGGGGGGCACCCTGTGGGGTGTCCTGAGGCCTAGGATCTCTGTGTCCCTGTGGATGGAAGGGTATAGAGTCAGACACCGGTGCTTTTGGGGGAAGAATATCCAGAGTTAAGAGTGGAGCTGCCAGCAGAGTCAGCACTCTCCATCACCTCAAAAGCCCCTCGCCCCTCATCCGATGAAACCCCGGCTCCGAAGAACTGGGAGGAATGCCCAGGACCAAGGGGGGTGGCTCCGTGGCTGAGGTAGGAGCTGAGCTCACCAGAGTTGATGCCCCGAGAGGCAGGTTCAGATCCGACAACTGTCCGATCCGACTCCCCACCCCAGACCCGAATGGGGAGTGTCGGTTCCTGGACTCAGAGTTCCGATGGAGCAGAGGACATCGGAGCAAAGTTCAGATTCAAATACCCTGCAATAGGTCTTAGTTTAGACAGTTCCACCAATATCAGCTCCGGACTTTCCGGCTCAGAGGTCAGATCAGAGGAGGAATCTATGCAGAAAGGGAGGATTCGGTTGGATCAGATAACCTGGCGAGTGCCTGTGTCCTTAGCCTCTGTACTGCACCACTCAATCCACGTAATCATCGAACAGACTCCTGGAGTCGAGGTGGCAGGAGGTTTGGGAGGCTAGAGCAAAGGTGACCTGAGATTAGGGGATACCAGTTGCAAGACAGGGGACCAGCTCCACAACTGAAACTCCACTGGCACCAAAACTGATGGAGCTAAAGTAGTAGGCCTCTTGGATCAGAGAGCCTTAAGATCCGGAAAGGAAACTTTGGAAATCTTTTTAGAAGGCTTCAATGGAGCCACTGGAAGAGGAAGATCTCTTCCCAGACTTGCCTGATTTTGATGAAGGAAACTGGTTAGACTCAGAAGAACCTGGATCTTCTTGCATTGCTTCCGAAAAGGGGGTTTTCAACAGACCTCCAATAATCAACTTATTCTTTCTATCCAAAATAGCCCTGTGACTGAAAAAGTGACAGACTGAACAGGACTCCTCCAGATGGACAGGTCCAAAACAGTACACACAAATAGTATGCCTAGCAGTAAGGGACATTTGTTGTCCGCATTCCTTGCGTTATTTAAACCCAGAGGATTTTGAATCTTTGGAAGATATTGCAACAAGATCAACAAGAACAGCAGCAAACAATCAGAAAATATGTAAATATATAGTTTTTTTTTTTTTTTTTTTTTTAATATAAACAGGAACACTAGTTAGCCAACAGTTGTTTAAGAGAAAGAGAAAAGGATGGCACAAGTCCTCCAACTTAAAAGGGCTATGCCCAGATGGATGAAAAAAAGGGGGGGGCGGGCCCTCTAACTGAAATGGACTAAGGGAAAGGCAGTGCTGTAATTTAAACAAACTGACCTTAAAAGGATAATACAAAGGTAAAAGAGAGTCCTCCAACTAAAACGAGCTATTTTAAAGTGAAGCCGGGATAGGGAGAAAAGGCCTAACGGAAAAACAATGGCCAACAGCATTATAACCACAGAAACACGCAGAAATTATTAACACAAGTTATTTGCAGAAAAATCCAACAAGAAACAATTTCCCACAAGTATGAAGTAAGAAAGTCTACTTAGCCACAACCAGTAGGAAAAGCACCCTATCTTGTTTAGTGGCAAACGAGATCTAGAGAGCTCTCCTAGTGCATGGTGAGATAGGGTTTAGCCACGAGCTAGTAGAAGACCTCACGCTTGTATACAAGGCTAAGGTGGATCAGATCCGAACCCAACCTAGTAAGAATGAAGGCGAGATAGGACAACACCACATTAAATGTTTAGCAATATGAACATTCGACTAAATGAGATTTCAATCAATGCATTCAATGCACCGAGACTCAACCAGATATAATTCTTCAAAATAACATACACCAATTAAAGAAATATTTCAGTAGTCTGAAACACAATCAGTACTACAAAGCACATTAACCTAAATAATTTAGTACAGAAATTGGCCACTGAATGAAGTAGACATTCTGAGCAATCTTTCATACCTTGCCTTCTCTGGAGAAGGGGAGAAGCATACAGCCATATTACTTGTAGCTGAAAAATGGACCTGGAGTCTCATCCTGTCATAGCTCTGCTGACAGCTCTGGTTGATGTTCCCAACACAACTCTTGGACATCTGACCAGAAATTCCTCTGAGGGTCCTTCTCTCGACATCTCTGCAAAAACTGAACAGTGACAGACCAAGTCTTTCCATTCCTCAAAAATCACTTTTTGAGACTCTCTTTTCATCTTGAACAGATGTCCCTTTTTTTCTGCATTCTGACATTTAGAATTTTCACAACAAATAGGGTCAAATTCAATAAAGCCTACACTAAGTGTACGCAATATGCATTCAAGAACTTTCTTATCACATTTTTTGTGTTCTTTAGTCACTCAAAGATTACACTAAGTGTACATGCAGTCTACACTTTGTGGCAGTCTTTATGAATCCCTGTCAATATTTAAAGCTGCAAGAACATCAATAGAAAACTAAAATAAGGAAGGAAGGAGGTGTGAGTTATGCCTGTGTTGTCTGTTCACTCAGAAAGGTGTACACTTAATGTAGGTGTTATTGAATCCCACCGATAATCTGCTGCTGACGTTTACAAAGTTTGCACAAAGTAACTCCTCTGAATTACCACCTCGTCTCCTTCCTTCACATCAAAAAATGTCCTAACATAATGGACCCTTTGACTTAAATGATTATCTCTCAGTTTCTTGAACCTTTTTTCTTATTCTCAGGAATCATAATGAAGCAGAATAAAAACAAAATTTTTAGATCTATTACTAATAACTAAGCAAGAAGCTTCACAAGTGGTTGAGGAAAGGAAAATGTGTGTGAAGAGGTCTAAGCTAGAATCGGTGCTACAACCGCCAAGTTTTTCAGTGGCAGTACATGATCAAATACCAAATAAGTTGAAAAGTAAGGTACACAAAACAATGGTGCACCCAGTACTTTTAGATGGGACAGAAACCAGGGCAGTGAAGATAAAGCAGCTGAGGAAACTAGACAGCAATGAAAATGAAATGCTTAAAGTGGTAGGATCTACTCTGCAGGACAGGCAAAAACAATGGTGTCAAAGCACAAGCCAAAGTAACTCCTACAACATAGAGGGTCAAGGAAAACAAATTATGGTGGTTTAGACGCATGCAGGACAGCAAAAGACAACCTGGTGATGAAGATTTGGGAGAGGCAGGAAAAAAAATAGAAACAAAGCTATCCGGCCAAAATATGTAGGACTGAGGAGAGAAAACATGTAACAGTAAGACACGACTGTCAAAGAAGGCAGGACAGTGGCAATGAATCAAGATAGGTGGTGACAGCTGAAGCAAAACCCTGACTCCATGTAGGAAAAAAAAAAACAGGAAAAAGGAAGTTGATGATGAATACGAGCAAACAGCAACTTGCAAAAAGTATTTTTATATTCTAGTAATGCTGTGTGACAATTACTGCTACTGTTCCACAATTCCCTGAAGTGCTTTTATGGCTAGAACTGTTCTTACAGCATAACCATATAACTGTGCATTAAATGAAGGTTTGACGCTATTCATCTTGTTTTCATCTGGTTCAAACTTTGGGTTATCGGATCCAAGTTTTTACTCTGTCTCTACCAATAATTCCCTCAGGTCCCCAGTGTACCAGAGATTGAGTTTGTCTGCTTAAAGTCATGAGGTTTTATCTCATAAAAACTAAGTCCAACCATTCAACTGGCTAAAATGACAGTTTAGGATGGGTTCAGGGGAAGAATGTTGAACCAGACCAAAACAAAACATGGATTTTAGTGGTATGGTAAATGCATAACTTTCGTAGCAGACACATGTTTTCATCCAATTCAACCTTTGGGACAGATGCCCAAACTACAGAAACATCAAGGTGGACTCAATGAAGGACACTCCTGAGAAAGCATGTACGAGATCTAGATGATCTGGATTGTACATCCCACTTGCAGTGCAACATACAAGTATGGACAGTAGACCAAATAGCTGCAGCACAAATCTCATTAGAAACCCTACCCATAATGGCAGTGGAAATAGTCACCCCCCTATAAGAATGAGCCTTTGGTTTGTCATGCAAAGTCAGTCCCAACTTTTCAGACACACACACACACATTATACAATCAAAGTCATCTGGATAGAGTTACTTTACATACTTGTTGATCAAATGTAGGTTTAGAAAGAGCTATGAAAAGCTGATCAGACTTACTAATATCCTTTGTCTGCTAAAATAAAATCTGAGTTGATGAATATAGAGCTAGTGTAGAATATACTCCTTTTTGTTGGAAACCTTTGGGAAAAACACAGGTAGACTGTCAGTCCGACAGAGGTTTGCTTCAAAGGCCAAATTTAAGTAAAGTTTAAGGATTTGTTCTAAAAGATATTCTGTCCTGATGAAAAAACATATGGGGGGGTTTACAGGACAAGGCCTACAACTCCAATCCGAGGATCCTCCTTGTGAATGTGGCGGCCGCCAAGAGAGATTTTTCCAAGAAAGATATTTTAAATCTACTGTAGTGGCAGGCTTGAATGCAGCTTTTGTTAAAATCTAAAGCATGACAGTAATAGCTAATGTAATACCTAAAGAAGGAACCAGATCCCCGATTGATAGTCTTAACAGGAAGGTTTCTTCAGAACATCTTTTGAAATCTTTAGAGAAGAAATACTGATTTTTCCTTATGTGAAAATTGGAAATGGCTGCAAATTGTAACTTAACGGTTGAGAAGCTGGATCCTTTGTGAAAAAGGATCTGTTGAGAAATCCAGAATGGACGGAAAAGGGCCCGAGAAAGGGTCAAGACTTCTGCAGAAAGCCAATATGGTAAACCTTTTCTATTTACTGAATTAAATTGTTCCAGTATTTGGTTTCTGTGAAGATAAAATATTAATCACTGGGGAAGAAAGCATGGCATCCCTGGCCACCATTAAAATTGGAGAACTCATGAAGATCTGGATGAGGGTCCAACGCCCAGGGAGGATGTACTACAAGAGACCAAACAAAAGAAAACCAAACTTACCAAGGCCAAAAGGAGCCAATAAGGACAACTCTGGCCTTGCACCTTCTTGCTTTCTGAAGGAATTCTGTTATGAGAGGAAAAGCATAAAGGAGATCCGGGAGCCAGTTGTAGACTAAAACATCCCTCAGTGCTGGATTCTGTGGAGGGATCAGGGCTAAGAAACTGCAGCACTTGTTTAGGTATGAAGCAAAAAGATTGCAGCAAGGTTGGACCCAGTGACTGAAGACCTGTGCCACCACTGTCTGAGGGACCCCTAATGGGGCAGAAGAATAGACTTGCTCAGTTTGTCTGCCAGAACACAAAGTCCCATATGTGTACTGCAATGAGAAAGCAACAGGAAGACATGCCCACTGCCACACAATCATGGGGTCCCAGCAAAGTCTTACAGTCAGGTTCCTCCCCCCTAATGATATACTAGACTACTGCCATACTGTCCCCATCTGTACAGAAATCACACACATGGGGAGGAAGTCTTGAAAAGCCTGCAACACTAGGAGGAATGCCCTCCTCTCCCACACACTGATGTGAAAACTGGCTTCTCTCACCAAGAATTTTGAACAGTTTTGCCTTTGAAATGCCCCACCCCCCACAACAGAAGGGATGAATTCATGTTTACTGTTGCTATCTGGGATAACCCATCAACCCTGTGACAATACAAGGTGTTTTCTGCATACTGGCGTGAGAAGTACTGGTGCATGCCGGGGGGAGGGGGCTTGTGGGAGAGACATCAAGGATCACTGAACAGAGTCTACTACAGGAATCTCATGCAGTATCTTGCTTGATTGCTTGAGGAACCAGAGTAATTGAATCAGCCTTCATACCAAAAAGTCTGAATAAATTTTACTGTGGGGACAAGGGTGGTGCAGAACCTTCAAAGCTACCCGACACAGGGACAATACTCTAAATTTCAAAAACTGGCTAGCTGAAAATTTGTTATCCAGTAGCATCTGATAAACTCTTTGCTGTGTCTGTGCTAGCTTATAATCTGCAAGACAGACCAATTCCTAACTGTAGTGCAAGACGGAGCAAGCAGTCCCTACACTAGCATAACAGATCCTTTGTTGGCGCAATAAGGAGCTAATAGTCTAAACATGGGAACACCTGGAATCCTTGCAGTCTGAGATGCACTGCTACCACTGCCATGCATTTGAACCCCTGGGAGGTTTGTGCACTGAACTGAAAATAACTGGCTCCTAGCCAGAAATAGAGAAATCCCCTGGACTGCTTTGCTACCTTAATATGGTAAGTACATATCCTGGAGATCTATGGAGCACATCCAGTTGTCCCTGTTGTCTTTCAGCAGAAGTAAAAGGGATTGTGCTGTGACCATCTGGAATTTTGTCTGTTTCACAAACTGATTCAGGTGGCTTAGGTCCAAGACTTGCCTTCTGTACCTTGTTTCCTTGAGAACTAAAAAGAACCTGGTATAGACTCCAGGTCCTGGCTAGTCTGCGGGGACTTGCTGAATGACTTTTCTAACAACCTTCTTTCTTCTGCTGCTGCAGATTCCACCTGACTGGGTGGTAATTCAGTAATGCTTTTCTTTTACTGTGGAAGGGAAAACAAAGGGGATAACGTAGCCACTGGTGATTATTCTCTGTACCCAAGAAGCTTGCGTGATGGACTGCCCAGCTAGTGGGTGCAGGCAAAAGTGCCTCATGACTGCCTCCAGGGTGTAACAGTGGGGCAACCATTTGGGAGTGCTGATAGGGTTCCTCGGTGAAAGGACAGCAACACTCCTGACTCTGAAGTCCGTCTCTGCTTCTGGGGCGACCGCCATTAAAAATCACTCCCCTGTCTGCCGGGAGAGGGGAAGTGGTCTGTCCACATCTTGGCTAAATCTCTGTGCTTTCTTCCCCTCTTTCTGGTTCCCAAAAATAAGTCTTTTCCTAGGTGGAAAAGCAAATTCCGACTGCCGATAGGGTCTTGCCTCCCTGCTCATTTCTGGTGAGAGCTTCCCTCACCTTCGGTCTAAACAGACTCAAACCAACAAAAGGGACATTAATGAAGAACATCTTGAAGCATTCCATGAAGTCGTACAGGCACATCAAGGTACTCGGTGAATAGCAAGGATGGTGCCGGACACCCTGCCTCTACCATCAGCTGCATTGGACAGCAGATACAGATACTTAGACATAGACTGACGGGTAGACAACTGAGACTGTAATGATTGTTGGATGTCCACAGGTAGTCTACTACAGAGAGATTGTCAGCTCCTTCAAGTCCTTCAAAAAATATCTGTCATATGACCAAGGTAATTCAGCTCTTCAAGTGCAAAAGTCACCAAAGCAAATGTCTATTCCCCAAATCTGTCCAAAGCCCTAGATTCCCTATTAGTGGAAAAGACAGACATGCTCTCTTCAGAGAGCTCTTTTCTTGTGACTGCCACAAAAAACACAGCATCTACTGAGGACCCTTGCTCTAGTGAGCCCTAGCCTTAGGAGCTACTACAACTTTTTCTTGTTTATGTGGCGCTGGGTCTACCACGTCAGACTCCATCCGCCCACTGAGAAACTGGGTCTACGAGTTTATAAGCGGGCAGCCCCACACAGAACGTAGAAAAGCCAGCCCTGAATGCCTCAAGAAACAAACTCCTCAGGAGAGGACACTTTGGAAGACCCCCTCCTTGCCTGATTAAGTAATTCTGGAATATCAACAAAATTGGCATCCGTTATCAACATAATTCACGTTGTCCTGCTTTATCTAGTAGGTCCTGCAACTGGTATCTGAATACACTCTCTTCCTCACTATCACAAACCTGCTGTGGGGCATAGACTGAGATTATGAATACTGCCCTATCATTACAATGGAGTCTGATTGCCATCAGTCTGTCACTAATTGTGATGTCATCCTTCAATCCCTTCTGAAGCCTCTCCACCACACCATTTCTAGCCTGTCGTCATCCTCCTCAGTAGTAGACTCTTGAACGTACATATTGGGACAGACAAAACAGGATACAAGGACTACCCAAGTCCACATGGGTGGGGCAACAGGAATAAAGGAGGAGACACCATTCTAGACTGCTGTGGAACTATTTGATAGTAGCCAACACATACTTCAGAAAGACAGACAGTCACAAGACCACATACAAGAGGGGCCAACACACAACACAGGTGGATTTCCTCCCAGTAAAGAAAAAGCAATGGGGTAGAACTAGTGATTGAAATGTCATCTCCAGTGAAAAAGTCAGCTCACAGCATAAACAAGTGGTTGCCACAATCAGCTGCAAGCAATGGTCAGAGAAGGCTCCAAGGTCAAAGACCAGACTGAAGACATGGAAGAGGACGGGATAGAAAGCATAAAAGTTCAAGGAATAACTCAGGGCTCTAGCTCCTCAAGAAGAGAAGGCAATAGGTGGAGCTGAAGAATGGCAGCACCTCAAAACAGCACGCGTGAGGACTACAGAACAGATATCCAGATACGGAAGTAAGGTACAGGAGGCAAACTGGTGGTGGAATGTAGAACTCCAGGAAATCAAAAGGAGTACAGGAAAAAATTAGAAGTTATGTACTCACCATAACGTTCCATCTGAGTAGGTGACTTCATTCGGATGCAACCTGTGGGTATCGGATCCGATCTCGGATCCGAGCCGGCAATTCAAAAGCTTAGGCTCCGAGCTCCTAGCTCCTCCCTCTTACCCATAACCCCTTGCCAAGCCCTGACTGACCTCAGATTGAGTTTGCCTCAAAATACTGACCACAGTATACTAAAACAGCATAAATACTCGCTCTATAAAGGTCAGGGGGATGGAGGGATAGTTGCATCGAATGAAGTCACCTACTCAGATGGAACGTTATGGTGAGTACATAACTTCTAAATCTGAAGTAGGCAGACTTCATTCGTCTGCAACCTGTGGGACAGAGTCCCTAGCTACCTGAATCTTGGGCGGCCGTCATGGAAGGATGTTCCGAGCACCGCTGAGCCAAAGGATGCTCTTCCTCTAGAAACAACATCCACCTTGTAATGAGAAATAAAAGTATGAGGCGAGGCCCAAGTAGCTGCCACGCAGATATCATCCAGCGAAACACGGGGCTTAACGGCGGCTGGCGAGAAACTGCCCTAGTAGAATGAGCCGTAACCCTCTGAGGAGCAGGTCTGCCTGAAGTGTCATATGCCTGCAGAATGCAATTAGCAATCCATTTAGATAGAGTGACTTTAGACACTGCTTTACCCAGAGCAAATTTAGCAAAGGAGACGAACAGCTGATCTGATTTCCTGTGGCCAGCTGTCCTGTTAATATAAAAACGTAATTGTCTATGAACATCCAATGAATGCAATTTGTATTCTCCTTTGTTTGAATACTTGGGGAAAAAAGACAGGCAAATTGATTGACTGGTTAATATTGGATTCAGAAGAGACCTTCGGAAGAAAAGATGGATTGGTCCTGAGGCACACCCTATCAGGGAAGAAAGAAAGATAAGGCGGTTTGACACATAGAGCCTGAAGCTCAGACACCCTTCTGGCTGAAGTGATAGCTACCAGAAAGGTAGTCTTCTAGGAAAGGTATTTTAAATCAGCAGAAGCTGCAGGCTCGAAGGGAGGAGCAGTAAGGGCCTGCAGGACTAAAGACAAGTCCCAAGGCGGTACAACCTCCTTGACTGGAGGCCTTAACAAAAAAAAAAACTCCTTTGAGAAAAGTTTTGCATAATTTCGCTGTCATAAGGGGAGCTGTGTCCTGGCCAATGTGATAATGCGAGATAGCCGCCAATTGTACCTTAATCGTGGAAGAACTAGCCCCTTGATGAAAGAGGTCTGTTAGAAAATCTAGCACCGCAGAGATAGGTGCTGAAAAAGGATCCACAGTTCTCTGTCCTGCCCATATAGAGAACCTCTTCCATTTACTCCGATAAACCTGTCTGGTGGAAGGTTTATGAGCAGCCACCAAAATGGCTTTGACCGGTGAAGAGATACCGGGAGTCCTAATTAAGGTTGGAATTGGAGCAGCCAAGCTGTCAACTTCAGGGTCCAGATTGGGAACTGGCATTCCCAGAGGGTGAGAGATGAGATCCGAATTGGATCCAGAATCCATGGTGGATTGATTTTGTGAGACCATACGAAGGGGAACCAAGGTTGTCGAGGCCAGAATGGGGCAATGAGAATCATTCTGCTCCCCAAACTGTTGGCTTTCTGCAGAAACCTCTGCATCAGAGGAAGTGGAGGGTAGGCATAAAGGAGACCGGGAGGCCAAGCATGCACCAGAGCATCCTCGGGAACTCCTGGTGGGGAAGCAGAGCGAAGAAATTGTCGCATTTGGCGTTTGAGGGAGAAGCAAAAGATCGCAACAGGGTTGCCCCAAGCGGCAAAAATCTTCTTCGCTACTTGAAGATTGAGGGACCACTCGTGTGGAGAAAGGATGGTGCGACTGAGCTTGTCCGCAAGGATGTTGGACTTTCCCGGAATGTGCGCTGCTATCAGAAAGCGTTTGGTGGAAATTGCCCATTCCCAGACTCTCATGGCCTCTCGACAAAGGGGGTAAGGCCTGGTTCCTCCCTGCTTGTTGATATACCAGACTACGTACAAGTTGTCTGTATGAATCGCAATAGTCCCTGTGGGCAGACCGTGGTGAAGTGCTTGCAACGCTAGGAGCACCGCCCTCATTTCCAGGACATTTATATGGAATGGCGTCTCTGTGGGATTCCACGTGCCTTGGACAATCTTTCCCAGAATGCCCCCACCTGAGGCAAGAAGCGTCCGTGGTCACTGTGGCTCGGGGAAATGCAGCGCAAAAAGGTCTTCCTGCTAGGGGCTCCGGAGAAAGAAGCCACCACAGAAGGGAGTCCCTGCACGCTCTGCTGACCGCAATCGGAGCGTTTAGAGACGAACAAAGAGGAGACCACTGAACTTGAAGGGTCCATTGAAGAACCCGCATGCGTAACGGGCATGAATTAGAAGCGGGATAGCTGCCGCCATAGAACCTAGGGCCCTCAGGACCCGAAGCTGCAGTTGGAGATGGTTGAAGGATTGCTGTCACATGACACCTCAGGCTGACGATACGGTCTGGGGTGAGGAAGGCTCGCATTAATCTGGTGTCTAGTCTTCCTCCTATGAAATCTATAATTTGAGTTGGATTCAGAAAAGATTTCTCCCAGTTGATCGTGATGCCCAGCCTTGGTGCTAGTTGAAGGAAGTAATCCCTGGCTGAGCACAGAAGATGCCTTGATGATGCCGTCAGGAGCCAGTCGTCCAGGTACGGAAAGACCTGTAATCCCTGGAGCCTCAGGTGGGCCGCTACCACCGCTAACACCTTGGTAAACACCCTGGGGGCTGAGGTGAGACCAAAGGGGAGGACCCTGAACTGATAATGACTGGCTCCCAACCGGAAGCGAAGAAACCTCCTGGATCGTCTGTCCATCCGAATGTGGTAGTACGCATCCTTGAGGTCTATGGAACACATCCAGTCGTTCTCCCTCAAGAGGGGGAGTATAGATTGCAGGGTGACCATCCAGAACTTTTGCTTGGTTACTGACAGGTTCAACAGGGAAAGGTCTAAAATTGGTCTTAAGTCCCCCGTCTTCTTTGGCACCAAAAAGAACCTGGAGTAAAACCCTAATCCGGCTTGATCTGGGGGACGCGCTGGATGGCTCTTTTTCCTAGCAGCTGCTCGATTTCGATAGCTGCCGCCTCCCTTTGGTCGGGTGGAACATCTGGGAGGCTGCGAGATTTGGGAATCTTGATTAGGGGTATTGAATATCCTCTGGATATAAGTCGAAGCACCCAACTGTCTGTTGTTATGGACTCCCAAGAAGTCAGGTGCATCGAAAACCGCCCCCCGACTGCCTCCAGAGACGGACAGCCGGGCAACCCTTCAGGGCTGCTGCGTGGGTCTCTCAGAGAAGGGTTCTCTGGACCCAAAATTGCCAGGAGCCCCCCTGCCTCTGGCACGACGACCTCCCCGTCCTCCTCTGCCACGGAAGGACTGGTTATCCGGAGCAGGTTGGGACTGCTGCGACTTCCGGAACCACATCTTCTTCTGTCCCTTTTGGTTCTTAGAGAAGGACCTCTGGGGAGCTGAGAAGCAGACTCCGACGGCAGACAGCATCTTCCCGTTCTTTTCGCTCTGGACTAATGTCTCGCGAACAGTCTTGCCAAACAAGGCAGAACCATCGAAAGGGGCATTCGCGAAGGTCGCCTTGAAGGGCTCAGCAAAATCACAATGGCGGAGCCAGGCCTGTCGCCTCATGACAAGGCCTGCTCCGCTGGCTCTAGCGGCTCCCTCAGTAGCATGAGACAGCAGCCGCATAGATGTATTGGATACAGATCTGAGAGTGGCCATTCGGGTGGAGTAAACCTGTTTATCCTCACTCGAGATGGACTCCGGGGGAGATGCAGCGTATTCTTTAATCAGATCTCGCTGCATCCTAATGACATGTGCCATGTAGTTCAGCTCTCAAGGAGAAGGTCGCTGAACTAAAACTCCCTTCCCAATGCGATCCATCGATCGGGACTCCTTGCCCGGAGGATGGACGGAGGGACTCTCCTGGGCCAATTCCCTCTTCGTGGCTGCAGCCATCATCATGGCATCTACTGGGGACCCTTACTCCAGTGGGTGCGGTCTGATGGAGGAGAAAGAATGCGGTCCGGGCGCTTAGGGATAGGCTCAATGGTGTCCGGATCCTTCCACGCCCTGATAGATATAAGATCTACCAGGGGTCAGCAGGAGGGGACACCCAAGAGGTAGAAGGGCCCGCCTCGAATGCCTCCAAGAACACAGACTCGTCCGAAGAAGCCTTGGGGGCAGACCACCCCCCCCTGATCCTTAACATCTCCATGATGTCTCCAAATGAGACGTCCTCAGGGGGTGACCTAGGGGAGCCTTCCCCTTCATCCAAGTCCATGTCTTCAGTGACGGACTCAGGGGAGTCCATGTGCCTCCTCTTGCACTTGCGCTTCCGAGGTACTTCATCGGGGGGGCTGTCCGAGGAGTACTCTTCAGCAGATGGATGTTCCAAGGGAACCACTTGGGACATCGAGGCGGGCTGTCCCTGGGACCGGCTGGTGGGGGCCTGGCCCAACTGCAATGGAGTGCGGGATGGAGCCGTGGCAGGGTCCGGATGTCCTCGACAGTGCCCTTTCCATAACGTTGAAAGCCGAGGGGGAGCCAGCTTCTCTAAGCCCCGAGAGCCGACCCCCACTCGGATCCGACGTACGGATCGGAGTCGGAGCCGAAACAGTCGGATCCGACGGACCAGTGTGCTCCGATCTGGGCGGGCGAAGACACACCAGCTCCCTCGGATCCGAGGCTCGGCCCTCGGCTCCGAGAGGTCGGGTCCGAAGTACCCGAAGCACTCAAGGGATGGGACGGATCCGAGGTGCGCCGACCTATCGGATCCGACCCACCCCCGGATCCAAATCTGCACGGCGCCGATAGCTCCGAACCCGTGGTATGGGTCGGAGAAGGAGCTAAGGGGGCGAAAAAAGGGGTCGAAGCCCCTCCCGGTTGGGGGGGGGCTAGGAGCACTCCCATTTGCATTTGGGCCTGGATGAATTTCCTCATCATCCGGTCCATATCCGCTTCGCTCATAGAAAAGGTCGATCTAGAGGAGGCCACGGCGGACCTAGAGAGCCGTCTCGGTGACCTCCTGGAAGGGCTAGCCTCCTCCTCCTCGGGTCCAGGAGAGAACCGAGGGGAGTGGAGCCGAGGAGGAGGAAAGCTAGAAGGCACAGGGGAGGCCCGCTTAGATGGAGGAGCCGAACTGGAAGCTTCGGCTCTCCTCTTGTGGTGCTTCTCCCTGTGCCTCTCCTTCTGTCTCTCCCTAGAAGAATCCTTCCCCTCCGGCAACTTTAAGGGAGGTTGAGTCCCAGCCGGAGGGGGAGAACTCACAGCAACAGGTTGCTGACTGGAGGGCAGAGGCGAAGCAGTATCTGGGGTAAAAGACCCGCCAGCACCAACCGACCTCCGTTCCCTTAAAGCCCGGGGGTTGAACCCTGCACAAATGGTACAACCAGAAGACAGGTGTTCAACCCCAAGCATGACGCACCGAGTGTGGCCATCTGCTGGGGACAGCTTATGGCCACACTGCGGTATTCGAAAAAACAGCCTTAGGGGCTTCAGACATTACACCTAAGGCCTAAACACACACACACACACAAACAAACTACGAAAACCCGAGAAAAATTAACTAAAGAGGGAGGAAAGCCTTAACCACACACAACTCTAACTATATTAATAACAAAAATAGAGAATTTGAAAAATTTTCCTGTCAGAAAAACTACACTTATCTCAAACCACGCCAGGAGCTCTAGAATTCCGTTGCTTCTTGAAAAGCGGCAAACGAAATCTGGGGTCAGTCAGGGCTTGGCAAGGGGTTATGGGTAAGAGGGAGGAGCTAGGAGCTCGGAGCCTAAGCTTTTGAATTGCCGGCTCGGATCCGAGATCGGATCCGATACCCACAGGTTGCACACGAATGAAGTCTGCCTACTTCAGATAAGAAGTTATGTTCTTGCCATAATGTTCCATTTGTGTTGCTAGTCTTCAGTTATTCATTACCCATGGGAGTCTGCTCCGTCCTTGGAATTGAGTCGGCCTTGTAACAAGCTCATGCCAGCCAAAAAAAACTCTTGAGCTAAGCTTTACCCATATTGCCCCTCTCCCAGTTACCTAAGATCTAGTTTGCCATGATAAATAAAGCAGAGGCTTTTCTGAGCGGGTCCCCTAATGTGGGATTTGGACCAAATCCAGACCTCCAGTAGCCCCTTGGAGGGGGAAGGAGGGTGGGATGTAATGAATGAATGAAGGTGAACAACACAGATGGAAAGTTATGGTAAGAACACAACTTCTTAATCTGATGTTAATCTTCATTCATTCCTTACTGATGGGGCAGAGTCCCTAGCTACTTTATGTCCTGGGAGGCCCTTATAGAAGGATGTTACAGAGTTCCACTGAACTAAAGAATGCTCTGCCCCTGGAGACCACATCCAATTTGTAATGAGTGATAAAGGTATGAGGGGTAGCCCAAGTTGCAGCTGCACAGATATCATCTGCTAAAGCCTTTGAATGGAAAGCAACAGAAGTCACCACTCATCTGGTGGAGTGTGCTTTGACCTTGCTCGGTAGAGGAATTTTATTATGTTGGTAGACAAAAGATATACAATTTCTCAACCACTTAGATAAATTCACTTTAGAAACAGAGTTTCCCAATTTATGGCCTGAATAGGAAACAAATAACTGGTCTGACTTATGTGCTGATGTAGTTCTGTCTAGATAAAATCATAATCGTTTATGCACATCCAGCAAATGAAGGTAGTATTCTTCTTTATTTGAATAGTTAGGAAAAAAACTGGTACGTCAGCTGCCTGGTTAATTGTCAATTCTGAAATAACTTTGGGAAGAAAGGAACGGTTAGTCCGGAGTGATGGTCTGTCCTTGCGAAAGACCATGTAAAGGTGTTTTATGCACAAGGCCTGAAGCTCGGATATGCTAAAGTGATGGCTACTAAAAATAGCAATTTCCAGGATAAAAACTTTATATCGCAAGTGGCAGCAGGTTCAAAAGATGATCGTGTCAGGGACTGCAGTGCTAGTGTTAGTTCTTTGAAGAGTGGTCCGATATGCAAGATCCTTTTCAAGAAGGTTTTACAGAGATAATAGGAGATTAAGGATGAGTCTTGGAATCCATTACTGAAGTTTGAGATAGCAGCCAAATGTACTCGAATGGTGGAGGCTGCTGCTCCTGAATGAAGATCTGACAAATAATCCAAAACCACACTAACAGGACCCGAGCAATGGTCTAGTTCTCTTTGTCGGGACCAAATAAGAAATCTCTTCCACTTGCAAAGATAGATTTTCCTGGTGAATGGTTTATGTGAAATCAGAAGAATGTTATGTACTGGGGAGGTAAGGTTATTCTGCCTGGCAATTACTGGAAGTGGAGAAACCACTCTGTCAGCTTGAGACTGGATATATTTGGGTGAACCAACCTTTGCGGGTGCGAGATCAATTCCGGAGTTGGAGCCAGAATCCATGGTTGGAATACTAGCTGAGGCCAAAGGAAGGGAAACCAAACTTGTCTGGGCCAGTAGGGTGCGATGAGGATTACTCTGCTTCTCAGCTGAAGGCCTTTCTTTAGAAATTGTGGGATCAAGGGAAGGGGAGGGAAAGCATACAGAAGTCCCATGGGCCAATAATGTATTCGAGTGTCCTCAGGAACCCCCCCTTGCAGGGAAAATTAGGGCAAAGTAGCTGCATTTGTGATTTGCTGGACAGGCGAATAGGTTGCAGCAAGGCTGGCCCCAACGGCTGAAGATATTTGCCGCCATGGTTGAATTGAGTGACCACTTGTGAGCCAAAAGGATACATCTGCTCAGTTTGTCTACAATCACGGTGGAATTCCCGAGAATGTGTGTTGCAATCAGAAAGTGGTTGGAAGCCATCGTCCATTGCCAAATTCTCATAACCTCTAGACACAACGGGTAGGACTTGATTCTCCCTTGTTTGTTGATTTACCAGACCACTGACATGTTGTCAGACTGGATAGCAATTGTCCCTGACAGGAGGACAGATTGGAATGCTTGCAATGCTAAAAGCACTACCCTTAGTTCTAGGACATTGATATGCAGGCTGGCCTCTATGGTTGACCAAGTGCCTTGGACAGTCTTTCCCTGAAAATGCCCGCCCCACCCTATCAGGGAAGCGTCCATTGTCGCTATAGCTCTGGGTTGAGATGGGGAGAAAGGGCGACTCCATAGGTCTTTCTCTGGCTTCATCCACCAAGTTAAATCTTGTTCGCATCGCTTTATGTGGATCTGAAAGGAGATAGGATGATGCAAAGGGTACCACTGTGTAAGGAGCTACTGAAGATGCCTCATGTGTAATCTCGCTAGAGGAACTATTGAAATTGATGCCGCCATTGATCCAAGAAGTTGTAGGACAGCCCGAGCTGAAACTTTGTGTTGAGAGAGTATCACCCAGAGTTGGGACTTCAGTCTTTCCAATCTGTGATGTGGATGGGAGACCAGGCAAGATTGGGTATTGAAAGTTGCTCCTATAAATTCCAGGGTTTGAGGAATCAACTTGAATTTCTCCCTGTTTATAGAGATTCCTAGGTATTCTGCTAGTGTTGAGTATAGTTTAAGGCTGTAACCAGTAGATGCTTGGTGGGGGCGGTAAGGCACCAATCATCTAAGTACAGAAACATTCAAAATCCTTGCAGTCTCAAGTGAGCTGTTACTACCGCACATTTGGTGAACATTCTGGGGGGGCTGTAGAGAGTCAAAAGGACAGAGCTCGGAATTGGTAATGATAGGCTCCAAGCCGGAAGCAAAGAAATGTTCTGAAGCATTTGTCCATTTTTATGTGGTAATACACATCTTAAAGATCATTTGAGCACATCCAATCGTCTTTCTCCAAGAAGGGTAGTATAGACTGAACCATGACCATCTGGAATTTTGTTTGGTTGACAAATTTGTTTAGAATGCGGAGATGCAAAATTGGTCTCCAGTCCCCTATCTTTTTTGGCACTAAAAAGAACCTCGAGTAAAATCTGGATCCTATTTGGTCTGGTGGGACTGCTTGAATGTCTTTTTTGAAACAGATTTCTTATCTCTTGAGCTGCTCCTTCCCTTTGACTGGGTGGAACGTCAGGAATTTGTCTTGATGGCTTTGGGTAAACATTAAATGGTATGTGATAACCTCTGGCTAGGATATTCTGCACCCAAGAATCTGTGGTTGTTTGCCAGGCAGGGTGGTGCACAGAGAAACGTCTCCCGACTGCTTCCAGAGGAAAGCAATCGGGCTGCTCTTCAAGAGCGATGGTAGGGCTGTCCAGAGAAGGAATCTCTGGACCCCTGGTTACACAGACCCCCTCTGCCTTTGTAGGGGCATCTTCCCGATGAGTTAGCCCTCTGCCCTGGGAAGTAAAACTATCTACGCGCGTCACAGAAAAGACCCTGCGATTTCTTGTGCCACATCTTTCCATTCCTCTGATTCCTAGAGTACGGTCACTGGGGAGTAAAAACATACGCCCATGGCAGACAGGGTCTTGCCATTCTTTTTACACTTGGCTGAAGTGTCTTGCACTTTTGGCCCAAAAAGGGAAGAAGCTTCCACTGGAACTTTAAGAAAGGAAGACTTAAAAGGGTCCAGAAAGTTACAAAGGCACATCCAGGCATGAAAGTCTCATGACAACACCCGAACCAGCAGCTTTACCTGACCCTTTGGTAGCATGAAAGATTAACTGCATGGACGTGTTGGATATAGATTCCAGGGTCGCAAGCTGCGAGGTAACTGTCATGTACCTCATCAGAAAATGCTCTTTCTATGGTTCCAGAGAGTTCCGAGATTAGGTCTCTCGGAAGCCTAGTAAAATGTGCCAAGTAATTCAAGGACCAAATGGCAAAGGTCGAAGAGGCAAACACTCGCTTCTCTAACCTGTCCACCACATGAGACTCCCATGCTTGGGGGGTGGACAGTCTGGCTTTCCTTGGCAAGCTCTTTCCTAGTGGCTGCTTCCGCTACCACTATAGCGTCTACCAGTAGGCCCTTGGGCCACTGTTGACTTTCCTCAAGTGAGGATAAAATTTTGTCTGGTCTCTGCGGGATTGGTTCAATGATATCAGGACCCTTCCTTGTGTGCAGCACGATGAGTTGGACTAGTTCATCTGCTGGCTGGTTCACCCAGGAAGCAGAGGGTCTAGCACAAAAATCCTGCAAGAATACAGACTCCTCAGAGGAAGGGTTGGTAGAGTTCCAGTCTCCCTGCTGCTTTAAGATTTCTAATACGTCTTCAAAGGAAACGTCCTCAGTAGTCCGCATCTTTGGTGAGGGACTCTTTGGGGGAGTCCAGGTGCTTCCTCTTGCTCAATTTTTTTTTACATGGTACCTCTTCAGCGGGGGCATCTGACGAGGACTCCTAAGACAGGGCACCCTCCGTTAGGGTATCTTGAGACTCTTGTGCTCAATGTCCTAATGTGGTGGCCTGAGTCAGCTGTGGTTTAGAGGGAGGAAATATCTGATATTCAGACACTGATGGTTTGCCTACAGTGGCAAGGGCCCCCTCCATCGCTTGGAAAGCTGGCCCACCTGAAGAGGGGTTGGAGCCTTGGAACCAGGATCATACCTCACTCTGACAAGCCCACTCCCAAGGAAGGAGCTCCAAGAGGACTTGGTAATGCCAAGACTCCCAGAACCATAGTGGACGGCGCTGTACTAGGGGTCATGGTGCCTGCAGCAGTCACAAGTCCGAGGATGGTTTGGGTCCGAGTGAGTGGATCAAAGGGTTGGCTCCGGAACCATGGTGAGGTCCACCAGTGGAACTGAACTGAATAAGTGAGAAAGTACAGTTGTGCACATTTACCATAAATGTAGATGTTAGAGTGTATTCACTGTTGCAGTCATCACATTTGGGTTATCTGCCTGCAGGTAGCCCTCAGTCGGCCTGAATACTAGAGTCTTGGGATTTCTGCGTTGGATGCTGTCGCTCCTTCCATGACATCAGGTCGTCAGGGGTAAAAAACATGCAGCCGATGCCATTACATCAGTTTTTCTTGCCCCAGATGTCAGGCGCCCCCACAATAGGAAGCAATTACATGGTGTAGAACACCCCAGTAGAAAATAAATACCAATGTTATAAGATATGACCAAACAAAAAATAAAAGGTAGAAGTATAGAGAAGTCAGGGGGCTGGAGGGAGGGTAACCAGGACTGCAACAGTGAATACACTCTAACATCGACATTTATGGTAAGTGTACACAACTGTACTATGTTCTTCATGTTTCACTGTTGCAGCCATCACATTTGGGTTGATTCCCAAAGCTGAGGATAGGTAGAGGCAGTCAAGAAGCATTAGGGCTGGCAAGCGGGCCCTGTAAGACTGCTGTGGCAAATCCAGCTCTGGATTTAGAAAAGATAGGTAAGTGGTAATGTTCGGTGAAGGTGTGCACAGAGCTCCAGGTTGCAGCTTCTAGGATGTCCCGGGTAGAGACTCCCCTGAGAAATGCTGTAGAGGTTGATGCAGCCCTAGTGGAATGTGTTCTGATCCCCTGTGGGGTAGGTTTCCCATGATGTTTGTAGCACAAATGGATGCAGTGTTGCTATCCATTTAGAAATGGTTTGCTTTGAAATAGCCTTGCCCTCTGCCCCTATAGCAAAGCTGACTAGCAGCTGGTCAGATTTTCTGAAAGGTTTAGTCCTGTTCAGATAGAACCTAAGCTGCCTGTGCATGTCCAGGGAGTGCAGGATTCTTTCCCTTTTATTTTGAGGATTAGGGGGAAAAGGCTGGCAAATGAATGGATTGGTTTAAAGCCACACTAGATACCACCTTGGGTGTAAGTGATGGGTTAGTCCTGAGGGAAACCCTGTCTGCATGGAAGATGAGGGGTTCCACTGCCACAAGGGCCAGCAATTCAGACATTCTTCTTGCTGAAGCGATGGCTAGAAGTAAATCTGTTTTCTAGGAGAGGAACTTTAACTCTGCTGAAGCAGCAGGTTCAAAGGGTGGAAGCGTGAGTTTTTCCAATACAAAGTTAAGGTCCCAGGCTGGAGTGGGAGCTCTCCTGGGGGGGGGTCTTAAATGTTTGGCTCCTCTCAGGAACGGTTTGACCAGAGGATGAGAGAAGAGGGGTGGCTCAGTATTATAATGAGCTGAGATGGCAGAGGCATGAATCTTAATTGAAGAGAAGGATAGGCCTTTGTGGAGCATTTCTGTTAAGTAATCTAGTATAGGAGGTAAGCTGGGCACAGTTGTGTCCACTCCTTGAGAATGGCTCCAAGAACAGTATCGTTTCCACTTTTTTACTACTAGGTCTCCTTGCCTCAAGGATGACATCCAGCACCTGTTTACTGAGGGTTGCTGGTGATGAATTCAGGGGATGAGCCAGGCTGCTAGGTTCAGAGTTTGTAGCCGAGGATGCAAAATCTGGCCCTCCTGCTGGGACAGCAGGGAGGGCATCTGAGGCAGGTGCCATGGTGGCAGTACTGATAGACTGCGCAAAAGTGGGTACACCAGTGCTGGCGTGGCCAGTCTGGTGCAATCAGGATTGTCCTTGGCTTGTCCTGTTTGATCTTTAGTAGAACGTTCGAGAGGAGGGGCAGAGGGGGAAAGCCATAGATTGAGAGGTTTTCCCATTTAAAAGGACAGGGCATCCACTTTCCATGCTTGGCTGTGGGGAGTTCTGGTGCAATATTTGCTCAATTGTACATTCTGAGGGGAAGCAAAGCGGTCCACCTCTGGAGCTCCCCACCTGTGGATCAGAAGCTTGAATGATGAATGATTTGGGTTCCAGTTTCCACTCATGTGGGTCCATTAAATTTCTGCTTAAGTCGTCTGCCAGTGAATTTAGTTTGCCTGGCAGGAACTGAGCTTGCAGGTGCACTTAATTGCTAAAGGCTGTGTTGCACAGTCATGGCTAACCTGCAGAGTGGGTAGGAATGGGTTCCACCCTGCTTGCTTATGCACCACATAACTGTGGTGTTGACTTGTCTTTATCAATAGTTGCCCTGGAAGAATAAGGCATTTGAAGGCTGTCAGAGCATTCTGTACAGCTAACATTTCTTTTTGATTGATATTCAGGTGCATTTGTTTTGGGCTCCATTTGCCTTGAATGCATTGTCTTGCCATGTGAGCCTCCCATGCATAGTCTGAAGAGTCTGTTAGGGTTTTGGGTGGCTGGGGGTTCAGTGAAAGGGGGAACCTTATTGTGGTAGCAGGCCTCTGCCCACCAAAGGAACTCTGCCCTTAGGCAAGGAATGATGGGAATCATTGTTTCCAGGTCCTGGGAATATTGACACCAGAGACTTAAGTACCACTGAAGTTTCCTCATATGCAGTCTTGCATGTGGAATTAGTAGAATGCAAGAGGCCATTAACACTAGGGCTTGCAGTATTTTTCTTGCAGATAGCTGGGTTTTGGTGGTCAGTAGATTGAAGTAGTTTGTCAAATAAATTTGTTTTTCTGGAGTGAGGAATGCCATCTGGGAAGTTGTGTTCAGGCTTGCTCCCAGGAATACAATCTGTTGGCTGGGTACCAGATGTGATTTCTTTTCGTTGATGGTGTACCCCAGTGAAGTTAGAAGTCTCTTTACAAATATCAGGTGCTGGAGTAGCAATTCCTGACTGTCCGCCTAAATCAGGCAATCGTCCAAGTATGGGTAAATTTGAATTTTTCTCTGCCTGCAATATGCAATGGCTGGAGCTAGGCATTTTGTGAACACTCTGGGCTCAGTAGATAAGCCAAAGGGAAGTGCAGAGAACGTTTAGTGCATAGAGCCTGCACTGAAATGTAGATATTTCCTGCAAGATTCCCTTATGGGGATGCGCAGATAAGCTTCTTTTAAGTCTAGGGTTGGCTAGCCGGGAGTCCTTGGCTAGCATAGGAAGCAGCTGTTGGAGAGCAAGCATTTTGAATCTTGGAACTACCAGGAAGATGTTGAGAATAGACAAATCCACGATAGGGTGTCATGAGATTTCTTTTATGGGTACCAGAAACAGTCTGGAGTAGAAACCTTGTCCCCTTTGCTCTGCTGGGACAGGCTGAATAGCCTTGATACTGAGAAGAGATAGTACTTGCTTTTCGGCCTCTGCCCACTGAATTGGGGGGAGGTCTGGCCATCAACTTGGGGATGGGCAGTGAGTGGAAGTAGAATCTGTATCCCTGGGATGCAATGTTCAAGACCCATCTGTCCCTCTACTTAACGATGTAGTGACTTCTAGTGTGTGGAGATATATATATATACATATATATATATATATATATATATATATATATATATATATATATATATATATATATATATATATATATACATATATATATATATATATACACACACACACACACACACATATATATACGTACACACACACACACACACACACATGTATAATTTTCTCGATATGAGATTATCTGTTTTCTTTAGATATGTATTTGTATTGTTTGTGTTTTTGAGTTATTGTATTGTTATTATTTGGAAAAAAAAAAAAGGAAATTGAAATGGAGATTTTGGAAAAAAAAGAAAAAGACCCATCTGTCCTGGGTGATGTACTCCCAGTTTTTTGCATGCAGGCCAAGTTTTCCTCCTATGGGTGCAAGTACTTGAGCAAGGCTTGGAAGAGTTAGGGAGATATTTTACCATAGGATGATGGCTTACTACTCCCTGTTTTAGAGGTGGGAGCACTCCATTGCTTAGATCTGTGCATACCCTGAGACTGTAATCTTGGTGGTCTGCTGCCCCACGGTTTGGACCGAGAAGGTCTGGGAGGGACTGGAAAGGACCATTTTTTAGAAGGACAATGCCTACTGAATCTAGGTGGCTGTATCTGTAGGAAATCTTTAACAGTTTGCATACATTTAAGCTTTTTCCTCCATTTTTTGAGGACTTCTGCTTTATTGCCAAACAGACATTCTTGCTTTAATGGTGCATCTAGTAATTTTGCTTTGACATGGTGTGGCAAGATTTGTTCCTTAAACCAAGCATGCCTTCTAAGAACAGACCCAGTGACAGCAGCCCTGCAAGATGCTTCTAAGGCATCAAAACCACATTGCAAAGTATGTTTTCCAACTTGGTTAGCAGAATACATGAACTCTTGTAAATCTTTATGTTCTGCACAATCAGGAATCAACATAATTTTCTCTTTAATTAGCTTCATAATATGTTACTGATACTTTAACATATGAAACTGGCAATTTAAAGCCCTGATGGCAAGAGTGGCAAAGGTGTATACCTTCTTACCCCATCTGTCTAAAGCCCTAGAGTCCCTGACCGAAGGGGTAGGTTTTTTGGCTGTTGTAGCCTTAAAGCCTTTAGGTCACTGGGAAATGGTCTCTGGATCCACAGTAGGATTCTTAGAGAGGAATTTGTGGGAGTCAGGTACTCTGTAGTACTTGTCAGGTTTCCTGGGAGCTGGAGGCAAAGTATCAGGGGTAAGGCTCGATTCAAAAAGACATCTACAATTTCAAGAACAGGAGGAATAGCTACAGGCCTGTGCTGAGGCAAGTTTAAAAATTCCCCGAGTCTCTTATTGGACTGTGGGTAGTCCTGGCTCTCCCAGCAGAAATGCTCTCTAATGGTATGCAGGGTTTCACCAAAAGAAAAATCTTCTGGTGACGAAGCACAGGGAATGGAACCTCTGCATCAGACTCCTCATAGGTAGATAAGGGTATGTCCTAGTAATCAGAAGGATCAGACTCAACAGACTCATGATCTGAAGAATCAGAAGGAAAATCAGTTCTTGGTCTTTTTGAGGGGGAAGGCTGGCTTCCCCTAATTAAAGTAATAAGATCTTCAGCCATTCTAAGCATTTGTTTCTGAGGCATGTGGGCCTGAGAATGTGCTTTGGTCATCGGTTTCCTACGTGTAGTGCGAACTCTGGGCCTGAGAAATTCAGTATTTTTGGTTTGAAACGAAGTCGTCTGTTTAATATGAAAATTGGAAAGCCTGAATACACCCTCAGAAGCTGGTGCCTGCACAGAGGCCCCAGACCCAATCAAGGTAGAGACATCCACAGGTACCATAGTCGAAGAAGCATCTCGCAGCATACCGGACTCCAAATGGGTCTCAGTAGAGGCCTGCGAATCTGTAGAAGTGTGTACCAGGGGCTGCAAAAGTGCCTCACTGAGTACCGGCGGACTAGCTTAACAGAAGCATTGTCAGCAGTTTTGGACCTATGCAGTCTGTGTCTTTATCCTTGCGTTCTTACGGAAGATCGGTAGTAGGATGGCTTATCGAAGCCATTTTGGAATATGGAGAATGAGAGCGAAATAATTTAGCGGCAAAAATAGCCTAATGACGAATAGTTCGGACGTTGAACAAGGCACAAAACCGGCAGCGAGGAACGTCGTGGTCAGGGCCTAAACAGGTGATGCAGTAAGAATGAAATCTCTGTGAGGTATTTGCTTTCCACAGGCAAGACAATTAACTTTTTCTGACATTGGTTAGAGCAAGAAAAAAGGATCCCCATTGGGTTACTTATCTTTTAGAAAACTTCAGGTCTGAAACTCAAAAAATGAAAATTTCAGGAGGCGGCCGACCGGCACTTGTGAACTGCTTCTACTTCGGACACTGCACGGCAAGAAAAGCTGATGTAATGGCATCGGCTGCATGTTTTATACCCTTGATGACCTGATGTCATGGAAGGACAACAGCATCTGATGCAGAAATCCCAAGATTCTGCTATTCAGGCCGACTGAGGGCTACCTGCAGGCAGATAACCCAAATGTGATGACTGCAACAGTGAAACACGAAGAACATCTGAAACAGACATTAGTGCCGGGTGCTTTGATACCTGCAAGGAGGTTAAAGGAGGAGAATATGCAAGAGTCTGTAGAGAAAGACTCCCAACTCCAGTTGGGAGGGGAGTTCTGGAAGATGTTGAAATCCCTCTGGCCGTCAGCAGCTGATCCATAAGGCGCACCACATCCAATTCAGAGAGGCTCCTGGAAGATTCAGGTTGATATCCCAGATGGAAAATCAGGCCTTTCCAAAAAAGAGCTATATTGCTGCCCAAAGAATGGATCTGCCGTGGGGGAGTATCGGGTCCAAGGAGCACACTTGTCCTATCGGTACCGTGGTCTCAAGGCCAGTAATATGCATAGGGAGGGGGGAAGTGACCATGCTGGATTTACTATTGTTGGTGCCGAATAAGATGGGGCTGAAGCACTAGCTGATGGCACAGTTAGTGCAGCAGATATTAAAGGTGCCATGGCTGGTGCCGGGGGCAGTGTTTCTGAAAACAATACTAAAGTGGATGTGCACAGCTTCGGAAGAGAGGACGGCACTGTGGAGGGCAGTTGAGGCCCCTGTGCCAAAGTCACTGGTGCCAATTTAGGAATTTTTGGCTTGAGTTCAGATTTTACTTCACCAAGAAGAGGTGAAGATGGAACAATGACTCCTTTTTTTGTGTTCTTTCTTTGGAGGGGATGAGCCCTCTGACCCAGAAATAGCCTCTGAAAAGGGAGTGTAAGAATCAATTTGTTTTTCCTCTTGGTTAGGGTACGAGAATGAACCCCTTACAAATCTTACATGGTGGTTAAACACAGAGCTGAAGAACACTCAGACAGTAGACACAAGATACAAGAGTGTCCGAATTAGGCATTTTGTGACCGCATTGGTTGCACTGCTTGAATCCTGTTGTCCTTTTCTTTTCAGACATGGCAGGAACAAGTTAGGCAAATATCTACCATCAACAAAATACAATACAAAGTACAAACTTAAAATGGAAAAACAGAAAAGTTTTTTTTTTTTTTTTTTTTTTTTTTTTTTTTTTTTAAAGGAAGGGAAGAAAAAGAATACCAACAATGGTATTTAGATTACCTGAAGAGGTAAGGAGAAGGAAAGTAGAGAGAGAGAGAGGCCTGTACCGACGATGGTACTGAGATTACCAAGTTGATAAGGATGTAAGAAAAGATTCACTCAACAGAAGGTAAAAGTTTAGCGACTAACGAGAGAAGGGATTACAAAGAAAAGAAAATCTGTGGAAAAAAGGCTTCAAAATACTAATTTTTAGTACTTAGCTGAGAGCTGGTTTGACACGTCTTGATATCTACGTGGCAAATAAGATTGGAGGTAAAAGGGTACTATGGGTAAAGCTTAGCTCAAGAGTTTTTTGGCTGGCAAGAGCTTGTTGTAAGGTCAACTCGATTCAGAGGATGGAACAGACACCCATCAGTAAGGAATGAATGAAGATTAACAGCAGATAGTGGGAGACAGAAAAGATGGACCAGGCTAGAAAGAAAACTGGTTGGTTAACAAAAACTAAGAAAGGAGTTGCAATAGCTAAGAAAATGACAGCAGAGGCACTACCAGCTGCTGGAAAGTGACTCAGTAAGTGGCACAAAGAAACTACATCAGGTTGCAAGATAAAGATAGAAAGAAGATGGTCAGACACCCTTCATAAGATATGCCAGCAACAACCTGCTCACCATTCCACAGGACAAAGGCAGAAGGAGGGAGTACTTCCAGCAGCTTCTGGGTGAAGAAAAACCCCACAGAAGCTTAATGCCTCGGACACAGCCTACGATAACAGAAGAGGAGCCCATTCCAGAAGAAAGAATAGCACTAAGGAAAATGAAGTCAGGGAAAGCAGCAGGCTCAGATGAAGTCACAGCAGATATGATAATGATGCTGGGTGAGATGGGGGAGAAATGACTCCTGAGGGTACTCATAACAGTGTGGAGAGAAAGGCGCATTACAGATGACTAGAAAATAAGCATACTCATGTCAGTGCACAAGAACAAAAGGGATAGCCACAATTGTGGGCAATACAGAGATATCAAACTCCCATGACACTGCATGAAAGTTCTAGAAAGGGTGACTGATAAAACGTATATGAAGAGTAGTAGAAAGTAAGATGGAAGATGTGCAGTTTGGATTCAGATCAGGATGCAGCACAAATGACCTATGTTTGCAGTGAAACAGATATTTGAGAAGCTACAGATGAGGAAAGAGACCAGCTGGGCCTTCCTAGACTTGGAGAAAGCATATGACATAGGTCCCAAGAAAGTTGATTTGGGCAGTACTGCAGTAGTTCAAAGTCCTAGAAACATTGGTAGAATTAATGCAGGCTATTGTACAAGGACCCAATGGCCCAAGTACAAACAATGTTCCGTCTCAGAGAGGTTCCCAGTGGGAGTGGGTGTGCACCAGTGTTCAACTCTGGGCCCACTACTGTTCACACTGGTGATGGACTACATTAGCAAACAGGTCAGTGGGGAAAGATCAACAAAGATGCCATATGCAGATGATGTGGCATTACAGGCATTCTCGAACAAGAGCTTCAGCAAAGGATAGGGGAATGGAATGCAAAACTGAAGGCACATGGGATGAAATTAAGTACAGGTAAGACAGGGGTAATGGCAACAAACTGGGGAAATCAGAAAAAGCTAAGAACTAAGAGAAGGGAAGACAGTGGAACAGGTTAATAGCTTCAAGTAGCTGGGAGGTCTGGTTGAGAAGAAGGGATGTCTGAATGAAGAGGGCAAATCTAGAATGAGAGGGCCTGCAGCCAAATGGCATAAGATGTCAGGTATAGGGTAACACAGAAGAATGACAAAGAAGATGAAAAGTAAGGTGTACAAAACAGTGGTGCAACCAGTACTACAGTATGGTACAGAATCCTGGGAAGTAAAGGCAGAGCAGATGAGTAAGCTAGAGGAGATGGATATTAGTGGTTGGATGCACACTGTGGGAAAGAAAGAAATTAGGACATAAGAGAAGTCAAAACACAATCTGGTGAAGATTTGGGACAGACAGGAGGAAGGTAGGAGGAAATGAGGCATCCAGCAAAGAGGTGAATGGATTGTGTGAGAGAAGATCTGCGACAGTCAGGCATGAGTGAAGGCAGGAGTGTGGCTCTGAATGGACAGATAGGGCAACAGTTACATGACCCCATGTAGAAAATGGAAGAAGGGGGCTGATGATGATGACAAAAGGTGATGTCCTCTAAGGGGGGATCATGGGGAACCTTTGTCCTAATCAAATTCTGTGTCTTCAGTAACCAGCTCCGTTAACTAGTCTAGATGTCTCCTCTTGCAAGTCTGTTTCCTCGCACCTCCCTCACGTGGACATCTGGGGAAGGCTCAGAATCACACAGGGAGCTAGTGTGATGATACCCCCCTGATGCTAAAGGAGGCCAACCTCCTAATCATTTGAAAAAATGGGTTTTGTTTGTTATTATTTCATTATGTTTCAATATTGACTTTGTTTATTGCTGAATTAGTTTGGTTGATAACATCTGAGCTTTAACAAAGGACCCCTACTGTTTGACAGCTGCTGTGACACCTTTTACATCCACCTGAGCTACCACCAATTCAGGCAGATAGGTCCTCAAGTTTACATTTCACCCTATGGACAGCAGATTCAGGGGTGCAGCACCCCATGCCTTATGCGGCACGGCAGTGTCAGCAATCAAGCTACTTGGTTTGGGAACAGAATCCACAGCCTTTTGAACCAAAGGTTAATGTGCATTACAGTTGGCTTCTAAGTATTCCGCCCTAAGGCACAGAAACAGGTGTGTAAGAACTTACCATAATGACAGATGTCCTTCTATTCATTGTTACAGTATTCTTTACATGAGGGAGTTACCCGCCCAGGCAACCAGACATCAGACAGTATGCCAAAGTATTTTACTGCTGCAAGGTTCACGGTACATCCCATTTAGGTAGCTATCAGACGTAGGCCATAAAGGTGACATACGAGTGCACCATCCTCAGAACTTAAGCCCCAAGAGGAGAGAGTCAAAGGAAAAGAGTCGATAAATCCAAGAATCAAAGAAGTGGGGTGGGACAGAATACTGCAACAGATGAATAGGACATCTATCGTTATGGTAAGTTCTTACACAACTATTCTATGTCCTATTCATCTATTGCAGTATTCTGTACCAATGTTCATGCAGGAGAGGGAGTTGGAATTAGCAGATGAATTTTCCAGGAAGACATGAAAATGGCTCTGGCAAACCCAACCCTATATCTGGAGACAGAATCCAGATTGTAATGTTTGATACAGGTGTGGACAGATATCCAGGTAGCCACCTTTAAGACAAAATTGGTATCTAGCCCTTTGAGAAAGGCACCAGGGGAAGCCACTGCTCTGGTGGAGTGAGATTTGACCAAGTGGGGGGTTCCCATGGCAGGCATAGCAGAAAGTAATTGTTTTGGAAATCCAGTTAGATAAGGTTGGTTTGGACAAAGGCAGTCCCAGAGCCCAGGGACAGAATGAAACAAACAGCTGGTCCGATTTCCTAATAGATTTAGTTTTGTGACTGTAAAATCTGAGCTGTCTTGTGCACATCAAGTGTGTGAAAAATCTTCTCACTAGTGTTTTGGGGAGATGGGAAAAGGTTAGTAGGTGGATAGCCTGGTTTAAGGACAACTCATTCACCACTATGGGCATGGCATGAAGGAAGACCCTGTCTTTGTGGAAGATCAAAAAGGGGGAGAAGCCATCAGGGCCTGGAGCTCAGAGACCCTTTTGGCAAAACTTAGGGCTAGTAGCAAGACAGTTTTCCAGGTGCATTGTTATCATGAGCTACAGGAAGCTGGCTCAAAGGGTGCAAGTGTCAGCTTCTCTAGCACAAAGTTTAGGTCCCAGGGAGGTGGCACAGACCTCCTGGGAAGTCTAATGTGGAGGATGCCTTTGAGGAATTGTTTGGTCTTAAATGTGGAATGTAAGGGGGGGGGGGGACAGACATGCAGAAATGGCAGACAGATGTGCTTTTACAGATGGAAAAGCTAGGCCACAATTAAGCAACTCACAAAGCTATGAAAAAAACAGAGGGAGATCCACCCTTAGTGGGTCCAAGTTATGAGGAAGACACCACACTGAAAATCATTTCTATTTGTATAGGTAAGACTTCCTGGTATTGGGTTTTCTGCCCTCCTGCAAGACTCGAAGTTCTGAGAGCAGGTGTCTAAAAGGTATCACAGCTCAATCACCCACAGAGTTAGTTGCAGAGTTGCCACGTGTGGGAGGATGAGGGAGCCCTTGTGCTGTGTGACTAAGTCCACTCTGTGAGGTAATTTGTGATGATTGCCCTTGGCTAGGTGTAGAAGGGGGAACAGATGCGGTCTTGGCCAATAGGGAGTCACCAGCAAGATTTTTGGTTTGTCCTGCTTTTCAGAATGAGCGGAAGGAGGGAATGCGTACAGAAACTTCCCCTTCCAGGACACTGATACGGCATCCACTTTCCATGCCAGGGGATTAGATTTCCTGACACAAAATCCTGCAAGTAGTCTGTTCAGTAGGGAGGCAAACAAGTCTGTTTGAGGAATTACTCACTGGTGGACTATGTCCAGAAACACATCCCTGTGAAGCATCCATTCGTGGGCCTGTGTTGTGGATCTGCTCAAGGTGTCTGCCACAGTGTTCTGATTGGAGGGGATGTAGACTACTTGCAGAGAAATCTGAAGTTGAAGGGCTAGCTCCAAAACCTGTAAAGCTAATCTGCACAGGAGGCAGGATTTGGTCGCCCCCCCCCCCCACTTGTTCACAAACCAGGGAATGTCTGTGTAGATCCTCAACTGGCCTGGGTTGAGAAGGGACTGGAAGGATTGAAGAGCTAGAATCAAAGCCCTCATCTCTTACATTTACCTGGTCCTGTTTCTGAGAGGGAGACCACTGCACTTGTATAGTATGGTGGCCCAATGGCACCCCCCCCCCCCAGCCTGTATCTGAAGCATCTGTGTACAGGTCTTGAGTTGGGGGGGCAAGGGGTGGATGGGAAGTCCCAGTTTGATGTACATTTGTTGGATCCACCACAGAAGCTCCTTTAAGCAAAGTAGGAGAGAGATCTGAAATTCCAGAGGGTGGGCATGTGCCCACAATGCCTTCAGGAACTAGTAAAAGTTACTCATATGAAGCCATACAGAAGGCAACATAGGTATGGTGAAAGCCATCAGTCCTAGGATCCTGAGAAACTGCCTTGTTGACAAGAGGTGCAGCGAAAAGATGTCTGAAAAGGTCTGGCAGAGCTCCTGTCTTTTGAAGTGCAGGAGACACTATCATTCTGTCCATTTGGAATCTGCACCCCAGAAAGACATGATCTTACTGCCATCACTAAAGTTCATAATATTAAACTTGTCAAAAATCTCTCAAAATTTAACCCCACCACATTTAACAGCATCCTCATCATACTCAACCCCCTTTTTCCCCATTTTTCTTCATGGGGTCGGGGTATCATGTTAACTTTCACCAACTCGCTCGATTCAGTGTTACACTCCTGCCTTCAACACTCATGCCTGACTGCCGCTATCTTTCACACAATCCATCCACCTCTTTGCTGGGCATCCTGTCAAGTCTAAACTGGAACAGTCTCAAAACCCTCCCATTAAATGATGCTTTACTTTATTTCAGTAACACCTTTCTAAATATACTGCAAAGTCTAGCTCCTACCAGAACAAAAAGAATCAAAAGCAACAATGCCCAATTCATTATCAAAACCTACTAAACAAATAATGACTTCTAGAGATAAAGTGTGGAAAACTTGGCTTAAATCTAAAACTCCATCCGACCTCATTCATTATAAACAGCTCTGAAACCAAGCTATAAATGTTATTACTAAAGACAAACAGCAGTACTTCTATAGCCAGCAAACAATCAGAAAAACAACTCCAAAACGTTCTGGTCCTCCATCAATAATCTTTTCCCTGCACACACTCTGACATGCCTTCTGAACAAATACCCAACAACTTTAATTCCTACTTCACTGACACTATTCCCAGTAATACTGATGCCTTTTCCACACATCTTACATATAATTCTATTCCTTCTCATTCTTCCCCAGAACTTTCTAGTCCTCAGAACTCCAATTATACCATACATTCTACACATCTTGCAACTTCATGCATTAACACCCAAACTCCTAACAGCTCTGGACATACCTCTACCCAGAATTTAACCTCTCCCATCCCCACCACATTTATCAAAAAACTCCTTTTGAAATTAAAACCTTGCTCTAATTCAGCCGACAACATTCCAGCCAAGTTTCTTAGAATAGCTGCTGACGCAGTGGCCTTCCCCATTAGCATTCTGATTAACAGGTCAGTCCAAGAATCCTATTGTCCCTTCTTTTTGGAAAAAAAGCCATCATTCTTCCTCTATAGAAAGGAGGCCCCTCAAGTGATATCTGTAACTTCTGACCTATTGCTATACTTTCCCCATCACCAAAATCCTTGAAAAATGTGTCCAAAAACAGCTTTTAGACTATCTCCTGAAAAACAAGATCCTCTCCCCAACACAACACGAGTTCTGCCCAGGTCACAGTACATCCACTGCACTAATCTACAACTGTCCCTAATCTGCCCATCTCTAGCCCCTGCAAAAAATACCTCATTTTCTTGCTGAATCCTATAAACTCTTACCTCTCAACTTCTCCTTTCACCTCACCTTTTACTATTCACTTTCTCCATCTCTTCCCCTTACAGATTGTATTCTACCTCTGCATTTACATATACAATATCACTCCCACACTTTAAGCAACTCCTGAATTGTATGCTAAACCTGGAGCTCAAACTGTAAAATAATTAAACACGAGACCTTGCAGGCATTTGTTAAATGAGCTGACAGCCTGCACTATTACCTTGATTAACAGTTTTTACATATCACACCTTTACCTATATTGCATAATTTATATTTTATACTGCTTTTATTTTCTTTTACTGTATAACTCTCATTCCCTGTAATATTTGTGAATTTTTTTCCTGTGAATTTAAACCTGGAGCTTTTCAAAATCTTGGGATGGGGTGAGGGCAGATTTTTTTGAAGGTGACTGTGAATCCTGGTTGCTGTAGGATGAATCGCTGAGTGGAGGTTGTTATGCAGTTCCTCTGGGGTGTTTACTTGGAACAGGTCATCCAGTTAGGGAAATACTTGAATGCCTTGGAGTCTGCAGAATTAGACTACTGGGGCTAAGCATTTTGGGAACACTATTGGGACTGTAAAAAGACCAAAAGGCAAGGCCAAGAACTGAAAGTAATAAGAAAAGTAGTGTTCGCAGCAGCTAACAAAAGTTCTCTCCAGTCAATAAAATCAGGACTTAAAACACTTAGTCACTTAGGTGGAAAATTTTATCTAGATTGAGCGCTTTCATCCAAAATAGCTTGGACTTCATCAGAATATAAAAGAAACTCTCAAGGGAGAACCTTTGTATACACCTAAATAACATAACCATTAATCAATTACAATCGATTGTTACATTTAAAGGTCAAGCATCAAAATACAACATACATAAGCAAGTGTAAAAACAATGTATAAAACAATTTAAAAAGCCAATAAATTCTAAACTAGAGTAAAAAAAAAATTGTAAAAACATTAAAAACACATGGAGAATATTCTATAAAATAATAATGTATGTCCATTATGAAATAAGAAATGCAATAAAACCATAAATATTCACGAAACAAAGTTCTACGTTTTAGAACTGGTTGAAGGGGAATATCATCATTTATTCCTGGGGGGGGGGGCTTGTGGCATTAAGCAACAACTGCCACCTCACTTTTTCTTCCAACAGTGTTTCAACATTACTACCCCTCGGATTAATATTAAACTTATCCAAAATAGCTAATTTGAAAGTATAACAGTTCAAACTACATGACAGGTGTCTAAACAAGGCATTGAGGTGTCTAAACAAGGCATTGTTACCGTTTCATTTCTTTGTTACATATGCTCATATATCCTATTTAAGGACTCTGTTTTTCCTACATAGAAAGCCGGACATCCCACGCATTTAGCCAAATAATAACCTGCTTCGTACAATTACCACTTCTGAAATAAATTTTAGTTCAGGTCTATATTGGATGCTCGAACTTTCAAAAGTTAGTGTGTCATGTGGTCGGCACCATATGATCGAACTTTTGAAAGTTTGAACATTTTAACGGAGATCTCTGTACAGTGTGGAATGGGAAGATTTCCCCTTTCTGCACTGTAGTGCGATCTTGGTGTTGGTATATTTAAAGAGCAGGAAGTGGGGGGGGCACAGCCCCCCCACATGGGGGTTTGCAAGGAGTATTGCCCCCCCTGCTTAACACGTTCAAGTAGGTTATTTTTGTACTTTATTTTTTTTTTTGGATGTTCGAACTTTTAAAAGTTCGATCATATAGTGTCGACCATATGACAGACACTTGAACTTTTAAAAGTTCGAGCGCCCAATGTAGACCCTTTTAGTCTTTATAATACTGTCCAGTGTTAAAGTCGCCTCATCCAAAATAAAAGAACACTGGCTACAAGAACCACATTTATAAGCACTATCTTGCATCTTTTTGTTAATACTTAAAACATACCTTGCAAATTCAAATTTTTTTTTTTTAAAGTTAACCCATTTTGTACACAAAACTAGGTTAATCACCCAAAAGGTTAAAAATCTCTGCATTACTTCACAGTACATTCCAATTCCTTGTAAAAAATCTTTTTTATTTCCTTCACATATGGACTATATTCAAGTAATAAAGCTCTACAAAATCATTACCTGTTTATCTACTGGTGACTCCAACCTTATACCTAATAAGGGTTTATACATTCTTCCTCATTGGGACAAAACAATCATTCACATCCTTTACAAACATAACAGGGTATCCCCTTTCCAAAATCATACCCCTCACTAATTCTAACTCTTTAACAACATCTTCATATGTAGAAGTTATCCTTGCTGCCCTTACACACTTGCCCTTCAAGTATACTTTTTTTCTGGCAAAGGGGATGGCAGCTTGAATATTCCAAACAGGAGCTACTGAATGTTGGTTTTCGGGTATACATTCATTTGTTTGAAAGACATTTGTGCATTTGCACTACTGTGCGACTTTAAATGCCAAAACAAACAATTGTGAACGGAACAAGGTTTCAAAAATTGTAATCTGAAAAACCAGATTCAACCATTTTTGAAATCGAAGCATCTCCAAACATGGTTATGCAGGGGGGCAAACCTCACCCCCCCCCCACTTTAATATACAAACTCAGAGACCGCACTACAGTGAGGTAAAGTGTTTTTCCCGATCCCTGCTATAGTGCGATCTGCACCTGAAATGCCGACTTCCAATGAACGAATGCTAATGTGCATTCGCTCACTGGAAGTTGAACCATTGTCACTCGGCATTTCAGACATCTGGAGGTTGTACGTTCGCACTTTGGTGAATCGTACAATCTCCTTTCAAACAAATGAATGTATACCGGTTTTCAATATATATTAGATTTAAACCCAACATCAGAAGGTGAAATATAAGTATCCAAATAGGAAATACCTTGTTGGCTAAAATAACGTGTAAACTTCAAAAATGTACTAGTACCATTCAAATACAATACAAATTCTTCTATTTCTGAGATGGTTGCTTTCCATAAAACAAAAATATCGTCCAAAAACAGGATGTATAACTTGATGTTTTCAAAAAACCTACTACTAAAAACGTGACTTCTTTCCCATTCCAATAAAACTAGATTCGCAAAAATGGAGGCACAGAGAAACAAAGAAATTTCCTGAACCTGGGATGAATGGGAATATGCAGCTAAGCGTCTGATGTTTATGGATGCCAGAAAGGCCCATGGGAGGATTAAGGGAAACAGAGTCTGAAGAGCAAGTATTTTGAAGGAGGGCACCTTTAGGAAGGTATTGAGAAAGGAGAGATCTAGGATGAGTCTCCAGTGGCCTTCCTTTCTGGGAACTAACATGCAGGAGTAGAAGCCTCTTCCTTTTTGATGTGTGGGCACTGGTTATATGGTTCCCTGTTCTATAAAGTCCGACAACACTTGGGCGAAAAAGGGGTACCTGTTCTGCATGTGGTTGTGAGATACCTCACAAGGGAGGCAAGGTGTGCCATGCCATGAATTATCCATGTTTTTATTATGTTCAACACCTAGGCATCTTGTGTGATGGATCACCAGGCTGGAAGGGACAGGCGGAGGGAAACAGGGGTAGTAGTGCAAGGAAGTCCTGAAAAGTCGAGAAGAACCTGCTGTCAGGAAAAGGCTGCTTATGCTGGTGGGGAGAGGAGTAAGCTGAAAAGTGATTAGCTTTTCTGTTCCCCTTGGAGGACTTAGTTTGGGAGGGACCAGGTTTGCCTGCGGACGAATACCTGTTTGGAAGTGTAGTTCCTGTGGATCTTGGGGATTGGTGAAATCAGGATGTGCTTGAGTTCTTTCAACTCTCTGCTTTTTTCCTGCAGTGATTTGAAGAGATCAGCTGAGATCTTACTAAATGCAGAATTGTCAAGGTGAGCATCCATGAGCTTCACCTTAATGTCCTCAGGAAGGGGATGAAGCCTTAACCATGCAAATCTTCTCAACACGGAGGTGGAGGCAACAGGCCTGGAGATAGCCTCAACAGCATCACAGCTGCATTTTGTTAAGTGATAAGACCATCTGGAAGGATGCAGCAATTAGGGAAGAGGCCAAGGCCTTGTTTTCTGAATCAGGCATATCAGAAACAATTTTAGACAGTTGTGACATAAGTTCCAGGGAATACTTGGTCATAAGAGTTTGGTAGTTCAAAGCCCAAAAGGCTAGGACACCCGAACTGCATATTTAATTTCCCAATCTCTCTAGATGGCTACTTGTCTTTGTCAGAGAGTAGGAGAGAAGTGGAAGAAAGGGACTTCAAAGCTTTGTCTGAGGCCACAGAGATAACTGAAGGGTCAGCAACAGGGGCTTTAAAGAAGATGCTGTCTTAAGGGTCTTTGTAGTATCTGTCCGGCTTCTTAGAGGTCGGAGGCAGAGAGTCAGGATGTATGGATGTGAAAGTAAAGGCATCCAGAAAGGCAGGAATAACTGGTGGCACTGAAGGGCTGGGGGTTTCCACCTGGAAGGGGTTTGTAGTACCTCTTTTAAATATCTGAAATTTGAGTGCTGTCCCACTTGAACTGGTCCCTCATTTTTAAAAGGGTTTCCCCAAATTAAATTTCCTCCATAGGTGAGTCAGTCCCATTACTCTCTCAGGGAAAGCATAGTCTAATGGTAAGGGAATTTGAGATGAGTAGGCTAGAAAGTCACTGTCATCATCTGACGAAGTTCATCCTGTGAAGCAGGCTGTTGTCTGACCCTTTTTTGGGGTGAGGGAGGCCAGAAGAGGGGAGGAGCATAGGATCCAGCAGTAGGCCTCAAGGATATTAAGGCTGTGAATAATCCTTGGCCAAACTATTGCCACTCTTTCTGGGGGGTCTGGAGGACGTTATGGATGCTTTATTTTTTGTTTTTTCTTAGCATGGACATCCATCCAGTGTAAGGTTGGGGGAATGGACATTCCCCCAAGTATGTCTGAACGGACTTCTTCCCTCACTAAGATTTGTGCGATTCCCCTAGGGCCTCCTGACAAAATGAGTCTGGATTCCCACTGGACGTCTGTACCAGACGTCTGTGAGGCCACTCTGGATGTGCTGGCATCTGGGTCCAAGGTGCCTGTAAAACGGGCTCAGCCTGAGAATCTGTAGCAGACCACATCTCAGGGCTATCATGCGCCTTGGGAGACACGTCCTCTAGGATAGGCACAGCTTAACCCTCGGGCCTAGGCCTTTTTGGCCTTCCGCTTCAAGGTAGGCTTGGTTTGGTCGCCGGGCCAGAGGAACCCTCCACTGCATTGTTTGGCAAGAACTTTCAAGCGCTGGTTTTCTAAATATATTGCGAGGAGGAAAGTCTGCCTCCAAAGAGTCTTGAGGATGAGCAACTCGCAGCTAGAACAACTCTTATGGTTGTGGTGGGGCCCAAGACAAAAAGACATTGAGAGTGACTATCTTTGGGTGGAATATGCATTCCACAATCACACTTCCCTTTCTTGGATGACATTAACTCAAGGAAAAAAAAGGGTACAGAAGCAAAAGGCACAAAAGGGCTCCCCAACAGGGCACTTATCTTTAGAAGAAACTATTCCAGCAGCAGAGTGATGTCCAGGACTGGCGATCCAACTGGTGGCAAAGAAGTTCTGAGGATGGTGTGTGCGTACATCACCTTTATGGCCTACATCTGATAGCTACCTACGTAGGACGTACCTTACAGTAGTAAATGACTTTGTTATACTGGCAGACATCAGGTCACCTGGGCATGCAACACCCTCATGTAAAGAATACTTCAACTGCTGAATAGAAGGACATCACAGTTTGTACGTGGTGTCCTGGGGAGGAATCTTGGGGCAGCACTTTCCACATTTCTTAAATCCAGAGAAATTTTTGGAAGTGTTCTTATCTATTAAAATTAGCCAACACCAAGTAACTAGGAATAAGGTGAACAACAACAGTAATTACAGTTGACTTCTGGGTTTAATTCACATGGCTAGCTTAGTAGTGAGTGAGAAAAGTAAACTATCGGCTCCATTAAATGCAAGCCACTCCAATATCCCTAAACTATACTAGCCTGATTAGTACCTTTAGCAGAAATAAAAGGTAATTTCCCAAAATTTTCAAAAAAATCCATCTTTAGAAGAACTTCAAGATCCCTGAGAAGGATGAGAACATGCACTTCAGGTCAAAAATATTTCTAGCAGAAGAATGACTCTATCCAGTGCAGCCTTGTTGCTGTAGACTCTGCAACTCTGCAAAATATGCCAGAAAGGCTAGCAAAGAATGCTAACTTGAATGAAACGAGATTCCAGCAGATGAAAGGGACTGTCCTTTCTCCTTTAGGGCACGGACATCTTGGTCAGCCGCAGTTCGAAATAAAATCTCCCAAAGTGCACATACATGGCAGTCTGGCCATTCTCAGCAAAGACAGTAAAACATTGGGGGGGGGGGGTAAAGAGACTGAGACTGAGTGGAATTTCCTCCAAAGAGAACAGCAGAGAAATTTACATGTGGTATAAATCTTTTCGCTCAAACAGCATTGTCTGGCAAAGTCTACAAATCCTGTTCAATTTTACGGTAAATGAGGCTAAAGTGTGTGGACTACACTAATCAATATTCATTACATTTCCTAAAATAACAAACAAGGGAGGGACCATCCATGAAAGAAACAGATGGGACAGGCAGGCAGCCTACAGGCTTGTCTAGAGGCCCTATGAAGGCCAATTCCCTCCCTCATCCATCATTTGCAAGAATCCACTGAACTTTAGGGTCCTCAAGGTGAAGCAATATCCCTAAATTTTCATGGTCCATAGTAGGATCTAGTGGAGGAGACTTTCTGGTCACCTTCCTTGGAATGTCCACAGAATCCTCAGCATTAGTACAGGAAAAGAGCCATTCAGAAGCTAGATGACCTGAAGTTTGAGGTCCTTTAATACTCTGCCAAAGAATCAAAGGGGTCTTCAATAAAACAGTGAAGCGGTGAGCATGAATATCCAACCCAAGCTAGCCTACTCAAAGCCAAGTAGGCAGACTCTGGACCCAATGTCCAGAGAGCAGGAGATCAAGCAGACTCTGGAGCAACCACAGCAGGGTTTATTGGAGTCAATGAAGTCCAAAAAGGCTGCACTAGTGTTTGATAACCATGCATGCATCAGTGAAGCCAATGCCACCACAACCCCTAGGCTGCACAGAACAAATGTGGAACACAGGAAGACCAGAGAAGGCACTTATGTCAGTCAGGTCAGTGCCAGAAGAGCTGCAGTGGAAAAACTCTGCTCACTAGAGGAGTACTGTTACCAGATGTACAGAACCCATTAAATCATTAGGATCAGTCATGAAATTAGTGTGCATACCAGACCCAGCTTCACACTTCTGTAGAGATCAGGAGAGAACAGCAGCAGAGACTTATGTTGAAGCTCCACAATGGCCTTGGCAAGCTCCACATGACCACAATGACGAAACAGCAAGAGATCTCATGACTGAAAGGGGAAGCAAAAAGACCCTGAAGCCTAAGTATGCACAAATGAAGCAGACACAGCAGATCTTGTTATAAAATTCTCCAGCATCTCTGAAAGATGGAGAAGCAAGGTGACCTGAAGACTGCGATCTTTTGGTCGTATGCCAAAGAATCAAACATGCCTACAATTATTCCAACACCCAATTATTTTCGATACCACTAGCTATAGGGCTAGGCCTTATTCTACTTCACATAAATATAGCATACATGGCTTTAATGGTGTTATAACAGACTTGGTCAACATGATAAAGTACACCTTTGTAAAAGAATGAAAAGACCTAGACAAAAAAGGTTTCACCAGAAATCTAGAAGACAAGTCTAAGGGGACGAAGCCCCACCCACAAACCTGATCAGAGCAATCACAGAATCAAGAGTGAGAATCAAGACTTCCAGCAAACAAAAAGGCACAAGGCTGTGTGTTTCATATCCTTAAAGTGGCTTTCTTAAAGTTAGCAAAAATATCACAAGGCTCAGCAGGTACTGTGACAATAAGGTAACATTTACCATGATGAAGTTCTAAGACAAGATTGGAGGGGAAGCCTCAGCCTTCAGTGGATAACATTGTACTGGTTAACATAAGGTGCAAAACTATCCAAAAACAGTCTCAGGTTAACAGAAGACACTAAACAGAAGAGCACAGGAGGTCACCAACAAATACTTACAGAATCAAACAGAACACAGCCAATCAGATTTTTTTTCCCTGAAAGTAGGCTGTAGTTATTTGGAATCTAACTGAATGTATTTAGAACCAGGAAGAAATTGCAGATGAAAAAGATTTGCGTAATTATGTGTAGGATGAACTGCAAGAGTAGCTTGGGAAAAGCTGATCAAGCAGCATGTGTAAACTGCTCAAGCCTTTAAAATCAGCAAAGACCGAATTCCCCCAGAACATCAACATTTCTGTAGTCAAGTAACCCCTTATTCTCGTTTTAAGACAAACTAAAATGTTTTACTCACTTATTACTAATCAATATACAACTGTGTACATCTAAGATTAAGCATAAAACTATTAAAAAGTTAGACAATAAAGCAAAATGAGAATATAAAGAAATGACCTAACAAATGAATTGGAACTACTGAGACAAGAAAGCCCACTCTAACCCAACAGTTAAAACATGAAAAAAGTACCTTTGTAAGAGCAGCTGTATGATCTTCTCCACAACAAATGTAAACAACTTTTTGTGACCGAAGAGATTTCAACAAGGCAGGAACATACCTGTCTATTGAAAAACAGATCAACCAAGTTTAATTAAAAATAATTACAAAACTGCTAAAATCAGCTAATCAATTTCATTTTATTATTCATATCATAAATGCAAAGTAGAGCCAAGTCCTCACAAACACCTTCCCAAAGATCACTGCGCAGATTGGTACTCATATAAATTAATGTACAAAACAACTTAACGTTCAGAGCACATTGCTCTATCACAAAGCAGTTTCTAAATTTTCTTGAACCACATACTAAAATTGCAATTTAAATAAAGTAAATATAATGATTATGCTCATTTTAACTCAAAGCCACAGAAATGACACTTCACAGTTGTGCTGCTTTTTGCAATATTACTATTTTTAAGGTCTGCTACATTTAATTTAACAAAGTTCTTAGAAGAATATTAATAGGCATACATGTACAACAAGATGTTAGTTGGCTATGAAAATTTTAGCTGACATGACACTGACAAAACTCGAATTCTACAATTTATAAACAGATATTTAGTCAGATGTTAGTGTCAGTGCTGAACAGCACATTTAACCACAGTTTTTAACTTGGAGGATATACCACCCTATAGAAAAAGGGATACTATTTTTCTTGTAAATAAAAGTAGTACTTTTTCTCTGACCTTGGAATAAAAATATTAAAGAAAGAACTGTTTATTTTTCTGGCAAATCTGAAAATAGACGTTATGTACTCACCATAACGTTCAATGTTTGTTGTCCACCTTGCCTTCATTCTTGCTAGTTGGGTTTGGAACTGAGTAACGGTTCCAACTCTGCCTACACTAAAGCTTAAGAGTTTCTACTGGCTCGACTCAAAAAACCCTATCCCATCATGCTTAGGGAAATTACCCAGATCTTGTTTGCAAAAAACTAAAAGTAACTAATACACATACAATAGTATATACAAACACGTGCTCCTTAGGACTAAGAAGGAAATCTGAGAACGTGAGTTCCAAATCCAGCAAAGACCTCTCGATCCTCCAGGAGCGAAGGTTGGGGGGAAGGAAGGTGGGACTCAAGAATGAAGGCGAGATGGACAAAAAAATGGAACGCTATGGTGAGTGCATAACTTGTTTGTGTTATGTTGTCCTATCTTGCCTTCGTTCTTGCAGGTTGGCAGAGCGTCCCCAGCACCTTTCTTCTTGGGTGGCTTAGTGGAACAAACTTACTCAGAATAGTGGATCCAAAAGAGGCCCTGTTCTGGCAGGCCAAGTGTACTTTGTAATGAGTGATGAAGGTACGAGTTTTAACCCACGTCACTGCAACACAAATTGAATCCATAGGTAGCCAAGTCTGAAAAGCAGCCCAGGTTGTGATGGCTCTTGTTGGGTGACCTTTTTTTTATTTTCCCAAGCAACTGTCTATTTTGGGAAGTGTATGCATAGGTAATATCAGTACGCCACTTTGACAGAGTAACTTCTGATATTAGGGCACCCTCTTTTTATCCAAAAAGGAAACAGTTGATCAGCTTTTCTGAGTTCTTTTGTCCTGTCCGGGTAGAAACGTAAATGCCTGTGTACATCCAATTGGTGGAGTTTATATTCTGCCTTGTTGCCATTATTTGGGAAGAAAACATGGAGATCAATAGATTGATTGAGATTTGTCTTGGAGCAAACTTTGGGTAAGAATGACTGATTAGTTCTCAAGGAAACTCTAACTTTATGAAAGACAAAGTACAGTGGGCGTATAGACAGTACTTGGAGTTCTGATACCAGCCTATCTGATGTGATGGCTACCAAAAACACTGTTTTCTAGGTTAGGAATTTCAGATGACAAGATAAAGCTGGTTCATTAGAGTAGACAATAGTAAGTTAAGGTCCCAAGGTGATGCTGGTTCTTTTAATGAAGGCCTTAACAAAAAAAAGGTACCTCTCAAAAAGGCCTTACACAGTGTATGGGACAACTTTGAATCCCATCTCCAGTAGCCAATTGAACTCATAGTAGCTGCTGCTACACCTTCATTGAAAAGTTTTGCTAAAAAGTCTAAAATAGCAGTCACATGGGCCATGAACGGGTCAATTCATTTGTTGATAGCCCAACACGAAAACCTTTTCCATTTGCTAGCATAAAGCTTTTTAATTGTTGTCTTATGGGATGAGAATAGAATGTGTCTCACAGCAGGAGAAACATCCAGAAGCCTGGCTAGGAGTGGAAGTGCAGTGGCCAAGCTGTCAGTTTGAGGGTTTTTATGAAGAGATTGAGCGTTCCCGACGGATGTGTCAAGTGGTCCGGAACTGGGTCCAGAATCCACAGACCCTCTTAAAAATAGGGCCATAAGAAGGGGAACCAAATTTGATGAGGCCAGTAGGGGGCAATGAATATCAACTTGCTTCCCAGCATACTGACTTTCTGGAGGACTTTGGGGATCAAGGGAAAAGGAGGGAAGGTGTAAAGGAGGCCTGGGAGCCAATCGTGTACAAGTGCATTGCTTGGTGACTTCCCCAGAGGGGGGGGATCAGGGCAAAGTAGCTGCTGCATTTGGCATTCATGGACGTGGTGAAAACACCAACAGCACCGTTCTCATTGTCCTGCTAGATTCCTTGGACAGTCTTCCCCAGACAATGCCCCCCCACCCAATCTGGAAAGCATCCTTGGTTGCTACAGCTATTGGTTAAGGGGGAAATGAATGGTCTGCCCAGAATTACCAGAGTAGAATGAAGCCACCAGTGTAGATCCTTCTTGCAAGATTCCATTAAGATAATCTTGTGCGACATGGGCAGCTCCTGCATGGACCACTGGGTGAAAAGCAACCACTGTAGAAGTCTCGTATGCAGACGTGCAAGAGGTACTAAGGTTATCACTGCCACCATGGTAACAAAGACCTGAAGAACCAACTTTCCTCTTTTGTCAATAAGCTTTTTACTTGTTGACGTAGAGTCTGAATCCTGGCTATCATCTCTCTTGTGTTTAAGTCTGCTCCTACAAAAACAATATTCTGTGATGGCAACAAGGCAGACTTTTCAAAATTTATCATGATGCCTAGTTGAGAGCAGAGTTGGATGGTGGTGTCTCTTGGCCTGATGAGTAGATGCTCAGTGGTGGTGGTTAGGAGCCAGTGGTCCAAGTACGGAAACACCCAGAATCCCAGATGTCTCAGGTGAGCCATGACTACTGCTATACATTTGATGAACACTCTAAGGGCCGTAGTGAGACTAAAGGGCAGAGCTCGTAATTGGTAATGACTGGCTCCCAGCCGAAAACGCAAGTGACACTGGGATCGCCTGTCCATTTCTATATGGTAGTATGCATCCTGGAGGTCTACTGAGCACATCCAATTGTCGTTCCCCAAAAAGGGGAGTAATGACTGCAGTGTTACCATCCGGAACTTCCATTTCTTGACGGACTTGTTTAGTCTGCTGAGATACAAAACGGGCCTCCAGTCCCCTGTCTTTCTTGGAACTAAAAAGAACCTTTAGTAAGTTCCAAATCCAATTTGGTCTGCGGGGACGTTTTGGATGACTCTTTCTAGCAACCTTTGTACTTCTATGGTTGCTTGATCCCTTTGAGTGGGTGGAACATCTGGGACAGACTTTTTTCCTAAAAGGGGAGAGGAAAAGGGTATGTAAACCTCTGGATATGATCACCTGCACCCATTTGTCATTTGTTATACCTAGCTAGGCATTTGGGTGCAATGACAAGCGACCCCAAACTGCCTCCAGGGGTGGACAGACAAGCCTCCTTTCATGAGAGCTGGTAAGAGCTACCAAGGAACGCATCTCTGTCACCTTGGTTTTGCAGACCCCCTCTGTCGGATGGTCGGCATCTTCCATTGTTATTTCCCCCTGTGCCCCTGGGGAAAAATTGACCACATGGCACCTGGACAAGCTCTTTGGGTTTTACGGAACCACATCTTCTAACCCTTCTGGCCTTTGGGAGAAGGCCTAGTAAAAAGGGAAAAACGGACTCCAACGGCAGAGATTTTTACCGTCTTCTTCGCACCTGGTTAGAGTCTCTCTCACTTTTGGCCCTAAGAAGGACGAGCCATCAAAAGGGGTGTTAATAAAAGAAGACTTAAAGGGCTCAGCAAAGTCGCATAAGCGCATCCAGGAAATGCCTCAAGGAGATTCCTGTACCTACTGCCCTACTCGCTCCATCGGCCCCATAGGATACAAGCTGCATGGAGGAGTATACTATGCAATTTAAGGTGGAAAGCTGGGAGGTCAATGACACCCCCACTGCTGTAGAACCTTGAAGGATATCTACTAGCTCCTTTAAGAGATCCCTGTAAAGCCTAGTGAAATGGGTCAAGTAGTTCAGCGATCAAAGGGTAAAAGCCGCTGACTAAAAGATATGCTTTCCATACCTGTTGATCGTACGAGATTATTCGGTGGATGGACAGAAGTGGAAGTCTCAGATAATTCTTTTTTGGTGGCTGCCGCCACCACCATAGCATCTACTGGGACACCTATGGATAGAAATTCTTTATCAGATGGTGCTGTAATGAATTTGTTTGGCCTCCTCGGAACAGGTTCCACAGATTCCAGGGAGCCCCACGCCTTTCGACTAACTATGTTTAGGAGTTGATCGAAAAGCAGCGTCACCCAAGAGGTGGCGGGGGGGGGGTCGAGACCCAAAAGCCTCCAGGTACACGGGACTCATCCTCACAAGGGTTAAGGGGCTTCCAGCCACCTCTCTGCCTAAGGATCTCTAGGATGTCCGCAAAAGGCAGATCCTCAGAGAGTGACCATGGGGACCCTTCTGAATCTTCTAGGTCAGTGTCTGAAGTGATAGACTCATCAAGGGAGTCTAGATGTTTCCTCTTACAAGTTCTTTCCTGAGACCTCTCTAGAGGGATAACTGGGGGAGGTTTCAGAAGAGATGAGTTCATCCAATGGAAAATCATGGGACTTGGGGTCTCCCTGCTTGGGGGGGGGGGTGTCAAGCAGACAATCACTTTTGGGGGAAGAGTGTTTGGATCGGAGAGTGGAGCTGTCTGGGATGACAGCACTTTCCTTATGACCTCGAAGGCACCACAACCCCACTCCAAGAGAGCTTCCGGCTCTGAAGAGCCAGGAGACTGCCCCTGAACCAAGGAGGTGGGCTCTTGAGGCCGATGTAGGCACCAAGCTCACCTGCACCGATGCCCAAAGCGGTAGATTTGGATCAGAAAAAAATCCGACCCAACTCTCCTCCCTGGAGCGTCAGCTCCTAGACCCCCCCCGAAAGACTATGGCACCGAAGAGGTTAAAGCAGAAGTCTGGTCCGAAGAACCTGGAGCAGGTCTCAGGCCCGACAGTTCCACTACAATCAAATCCAAGCAGTTCAGCTCTACAGCCACTCGGGTCACAGGAGGAATCAAAGAAGGGGTAGTGACAGTTGTCGGTTCCAACTACTTTTGGGCTGGCCTCAAAAGAATCTTGGCTAGCACCAGTGTCCGTAACAGCCTCTTGACCAGACTCCTGGAGGACCAAGAGGATGGGGTCGAGGACCTGATACTTCCAGCCACTGACTGCAAAATAGGTCACTGCAAGACTGAAGAGCCCGGCTCAACAACTGGGGACTGGCTCAGACTATAACTGGAGGAGCTGAAGAATTTGTCTTTTCTGGCCCAAAAGCTTTCGGGTCCATAGATTTGTCCTTAGCCTGTTTCTTCAATGGCTCCGAGGCTGGAGCCAAAGAAGCTCTTTTATGAGACTTGTCCGATTTTGGAGATTGAAAAGCTTTTGGAGACATCCGTTTCCCTTCCAGTGTCTCAGAAAAGCAACTTTCAACAATCCCCTGACTATTAAATTTGTTTTTTTCTCTCCAGTAAAACCCTGGAGCTAAAAGCATGGCAAATCGAGCATGAATCCTGTAAATGTACAGCACCCAAACAGCACACACAGCTAGTGTGCCCGTCTGTCAAGGACATCTTTTGGCTACAAGAATCGCATTTTTTGAATCCTGACTGCTTCGCTTCCTTATTATCCTTCGACATTATACCAACAAAGGCAAACACACACTATCAAAGGCTACTACTATGAAATATCAAGAGCTACTACTTTTTATAAACAACCACAAAAGACGTAGGGAAAAAGGGACTATATATATATATATATATATATATATATATATATATATATATATATATATACACACACACCCACATATACACACACCCACATGTACATATAAACAACCACACAGAAGTAAAGGGGAAAAAGACTAGAGGAGAAGTCTCCAACTTAAACGACAATCTCCTTTAGCCAGAGGAGATGTCTCTAACTTAAACAATGACTCCTTGAGAGAAAAGGGAAAAGAAAACGTAAAGGGAGCCCTCTAATTTAAATGGGCTAAAAGGACAAACCCTCTAACTCAAACAGGCTTTATGATGAGAGAGAAGAAAAATTTTACTTCAGACTATAATGGGATAGGCAAATAACCAAATGCCTAGCGAAAGCGACGGCCAGCAACAACACAATCCAAAACGAAAGACAAATGGATTAACCACAACGGTCTAACCCTAAGCAAACCGTATTTTCACAACAGCACACAGTTTTTATACAAGGAAAAAACAGAAAGTAGCAGTAGAATTAGCAAAGAAGATTCCACTTAGCCTGAGCCTAGTAAGAAGCAGCCAATCTAGTTTAGCGGCAAACGAGATCTGGGTAATCTCCCCTAAGCATGATGGGAAAGGGTTATTTGCCTTGAGCCAGTAGAAGCTCTTGAGCTTTAGTATAGGCTGAGTCGGAACCGATACTTGGTTCCAAACACAACCAGCAAGAATGAAGGAGAGATAGGACAACAAAACATCATCATATTTCATGCTGATTTCCTGTTAGCAATTTAATTTTCTGTTACTGAGTTGCACAATTTTGCCGACATCAGCAAGAAGTGGCAGCGAAAGAGGCCTTTAAAATGCATGCAGCATCTCTGTCTTTGTTACAATAACATGCCATGCTTTTCTTTCAAAAGTCATCATTATGTTCAAGATGAAAAAAAGACCTTTAACTTCTTAAACTAAGGATAATTTTACAAAACATAAGGTAGATATGATTTCTTAATGTAACCTGGAATTTTATTTACAAAAATCTGTTAATACAGTAAAGTTACTTTTAACTTACATTTTTAAAAATTATTTCAGATAGTGTTTCTGTGATTATCACACTTTCTCCACACACAGACCCACACCAGATGCATAATATTAATTGCAACTACCTCTTTACTGTCAGTTAAAAGAAATCCCTACAACTTTACCTTAAAGAAGCTTTCATAAGTAGGCAGCTAAACAACAGAGACTAGTCATGCAACCCAGAGTTGTTACTGGTTGGATTTGCCATCCCGCTCTGTGACGGCCATTTTGCTCACTGGAGAAGTGAATATGTGGGTACATATCCTTGACATTGAAGGAGGCTTGCTCCACATTAAAATAATTCTTTGTATGAATAACCTCTCTCTCCAAAAGTTTTGTTTATGTTGCAATAAATGCCAAGGGCTTTTTTTTTTTTTTTGCATTCCTACTATTTCTGTCGAGGTAGTCTATTAGAATAGGATCTTTCACTGAAATGTGAAATAAGGATCACAAAACAGGAGCCTTTTCAAGGCAGAGAAAAAAGGATTTTAGTTTCTTCAGGCAGGTAGTGAACTTAATTCTTTGACTGTGTAGTTAGAAAAGACTGCAATCTTCCTAGATGGGCAAGATGCCTGGAACAGTACAATGCAAACTGTGCACTGTATTCTACGACTGACCTGACTATGGAAGAAGAGTGGGGCTGTGACGTGCTTAGACCTGGAAGATATACACTTGCTAATCAACTGCAAAGATAGAATTTCTTAAATGTAACTGATGCATGACAATCAAAGTACAGTTCACTGTTGACAGATACATAGATCTGTAAAGACTTGAGCAAAGTTCCCGTTCATGTGGTTATCCACACCACATACTTGTTCCCATGCGTTGGTCCTGGCAAGTCCCTTCTGGAGGATGTGTGACCCAGAACAACACAGTAAGAACACACAGTTTACAGCCATTGGGAAACCTGTAGAGGCATAAATCTTAGCTATCTTTTTTCTTATGTTGATAGACTGAAGAGGACGGGGCCTACTGCAGAGCCCTGAGGGACATCACTAGTGACTTACCTTTTAGATGAGAAGGTAACTCCTCCTGAGTGAGTGCATTTGATCAGACAGGCAATTTGCAACCCAAGTGATGTTTAGACAAGTTTGTTAGTAATTTCAGCATTCAAAATCATTCATCAAAGGCAAAAGTAAGACCCAGATAAACAGAATGAGAACGGTTTAATTAACTGATTAATTAATTGATTAATTAATTAAATGGTTATGTCTTACCATAACTTGGCATCTGTGTTGTCTTCCTTCCTTTATCCTCATGACAGGGTCTCAGATCCGATCCAGCCACGTTCCACAGACTTGGCTCAAACTCCCAAGCTCCTCCTTCATGATCATAATGCCTTGCATCCACCCAACTACATCCGATAGAGTTTGCCAATTCCAAACATCCAGCAGTCTAGGCTGAAGAGGTTCAGACATTGTACTCAACAGTCCCTACATCATCAAGGTTCCTCAAGAAACAAAAGGAGGGGGGAATAGCTGGGTGGAAAGTGATGATGAATGAAGGAAGACAACATAGATGCGGAGTTATGGTAAGACATAACCTTTAAATCTGATGTCATTTCCTTCACTCCTCTGCACGACAGGGTCAGAGACCCCAGATATGTAAACCCTGGGTGGCCATCACGGAAGAATATGCCACAGCACCATCGAGCCTAAGGAGACCCTACTCCATCAAACATCCAACTTGTAATGCGATACAAAAGTGCAATTATTAAACCATGAAGCTGCTGTACAAAGGTCATCAATGAAAGTTCTGGAACAGAAGGCTGAGGAAGTAGCCACAGCTCTGGTGAAATGGTGGAGGTTTAGGTAATTCCAATCATTTGGATGAGTAAATGAAGAAAATGCAGTCGGAAATCCATTTTGCCAAGGTTATTTTTGATACCGCCTGTCCAAGTCTATTGGAGGAAAACGCTACAAAAAGCTGATCAGATTTCCTGTGTTGCTTGGTCCTGTGTAGGTAAAAACAAAGTTGTCTATGAGCATCTAGAAAATGAAGAACATACTCCCCTTTGTTAGGGAAACTGGATAAGAGCACTGACAAGTGGATGGATTGATTAATACTGTTCTCAGGTAGCTAATTTAGGCATAAAGGATGGATTAGTGAGCAAAGGTACTATCTTTATGAAACAGAATGTAAGGATGTTTAGAAGATAGGGCATGTAGTTTGGAAATACTCTTAGCAGAAGTTACAGCCACCAAAAGGGCCGCCTTCAAGACAGAAATTTCATGTTACAATTAGCTGCTGGTTCAAAGGGTCCCTGTGTTAAAGCCTGCAGCACAAAAGTGAGTTCCCACGGGGGGATGGATCCTTAATCAGCGGCCTTAATAAAGACACCTTTCATGAAGGATTTTTATAGTCTAAAGATGAACAGAGAACATGACTGACTTACTGTATGAAAACTGGAAATCGCAGACAACTTCAACTTGACAGTGGATAAACTAACACCTTCGTCGAAAAGGGTACTAAAATTGTAACATATCTGAAACTGGTGCTGAAAAAGGGTCGATGCTGCTGCTTGTGGGCCAAATAACAAATCTCTTCCACTTACTATTATAGCCTTTTTGGTGGACGCCTTTTGTAAGGTCAAAATAATTTTTTGAACCGGAACTTAAGCCTGGACTGCTTCATTAGGGTTGGAAGTGGAGGAACCAATCAATTTTAGGGCTCGAAGGTTCAAATGTTTTATTCCCAATGGGTGAGAAAGGAGTTCCTGACTTAGCTCCAGAATCAAAGGAAGATATTTCAGATGAGACCACAGAAAGGGGAACCACACCTGTTGAGGCCTGAAAGGGGGCAAAGAGGATAACAGAGCTCTTCAACTCGCTTGCCTTCTGAAGAAATTTGGGGATAAGAGAGGTGGGTAAATATACAGGAGACTCAGGGGGCCAACTGTGGACATGCATTCCTCAGGGACTCCTCCAGAGGGATCAGAGCGAACTAGCTGCACTTGTTGAGTGGTGACGCAAACGAGTCAGAGCAAGATTGACCTCAACTACTAAAGATCATGCTTGCTACTGCTTTTTTGAGGGACCACTTGTGTGGAATCAGGAGCGATCTGCCGACTCTTTCCACCAGATCACTGTTTTTCCTTGGGATATGTGTTAAAATCAGAAGGCAGTCCAAAAAGATCACCCACTCCCACACTCTCATGGAGAGGGTAAGAACGGGTTCCTCCTTGCTTGCTGATGTACCAGAAAACTGACATGCTGGTGTGTACCACAACAGGCCTCAAGGGGAAAATGGCCTGAAAGGCTTGCAACATTAGGACTGCTCTCATCTCTAGAACACTGATATGCGTGACCTGGTCTCAGAAGGTAACCACGTGCCTTAGACCACTTTCCCAATACAATGCTCCACTCCAACCGAACCGGGAAGCGTCCGTGGTCACGGTAGCTATTGGGGGCTGTTCAAAATCGGTCTGCCTAGAATAACTGTTTGACTGAATTCACTAACTGATTATGGGAGTCAATCAGATGTGAGGGGATGAGACAGAATGGACCACTGTGTGGCTAATGTCCACTGCATGAAAAAACAGGCTAAGGGAACAGAATAGCTGCAGACATGTAACCTAGGGCTTTGCAGGATCAAGCAAGCCATGGGGGGTGTTGGCTTAACAACTGCTGAATCAGATTCCTCAGAGTGGCTACTCGGTGTGAAGGAAGCTATCTGATTCCCTTGTGTTGAGCTGCATACCTAGGAAAGTGGAGGAAGGTTGTATTTGTTCATGTTTATAGTGATGCCCAGGGAGTGCAATAATTGGAGTAAATAGTCCCTGGCTTGAATTAGCTGATGCCTTGTGGGTGCAGTCAGCAGCCAACCATCTAAATATGGAAACACTTGGAATCCCGTGAGCCTCAAGAGCAGCTACCACTTCCATGCATTTGGTGAACATCTGGGGAGCTGTGGTGAACCCAAAGGGTAGTGCTCTGAACTGGTAGTGTTTGGCTCCCAGCCAGAAGTGCAGGTATCTCCTGGAGTGCCTAATTTGATGTGATAGTACACGTCCTTGAGATCTATCGAGCACATTCAATCATCTTTGTACAACAGCAGCAGAATGAACTGAACCGTAACCATTCTGAACTTCGACTTCCTTTTGTACTCCTTTAACTTGCCCAGCTCCAGGATGGGGTCTTAGGTCCCCTACCATTTTCAGCATCAAAAAGCAGCAGGAGTAGGTTCTGAATATTTTGCGCTCAGTTGGAACCTCCTGGATGACTTTTTTTTTTTGCAACAGTTGTTAGATTTCCTGTGCTTCCTGTTCCCATTGACTGAGTGGCACATCATACATGCTTTTGGAGTTTGGGGGTAACAGGGAAAAGGAAAATAACTTCTGGATATTACACTTAGCACCCAACAGTTTTGAGTCAATTAGGTCCAAGCTTCAGGGTGCAAAGCTAGTCATCCCCAGAACGCCTCCAGAGATGAACAGTCGGGCCAGCACTTCAACAGCACTTGTAGAACTTAACAGGAGGGACTCTCAAAACCCAGGTTCTGCAGACCCCCTCAGCAACTAGGATGGCATCTACCATCAAACTCTTCCCCTCTGCCTCTAGAGTAAGGTTCTCAGCACAGGTCATGAATGGCCCTTTGAACTTGTGGAACCACATTTTATTTCCCCCTTCATAATTCCTGGAGAAGGGCCTCTGGAAGGGATAAAACTTGATTCCAATAGCAGAAAGGGTCTTCCCGTCCTTCTCGCTGCGGTAATCTCTGACCGACCCAAGAGAAGTGCCATCGTAAGTGACACTGACAAACAATGCCTTAAAGGGCTCTGCAAAATCACATAGCCTCATCCAGGCATGTCTCCTTAGGGAGAGTCAAGAGCCGGCTGCTTGTAAAGTGCCTTCTGTGGTACAAGAGATTAACCTCGTCGATGAGATGGCGATAGATGAAAGAGTGGTCAGCTTAGGAGAAACTTTCTTAAATTCTTCCTCCGTCATGGACTAAGAGAAACTGACAGTTCTTTGATCAGGTCCATCTGCAGCCCAGTAAAATGAGCTAGACTATATAACGTTCTAGGCGCAAAGGTTGCTGAGGCACAAACGTGTTTCCCAAACCTGTCCAGGGCTCTAAACTCCTTGTAAGGCAGATGGACATCAGCAATTTCTTTCACCAGCTCTTTCTTTGCGGCTGCTGCCACCACGATAGCTTTGACTACGGGACTCTTACTCCAGTGTTTCCTGTCTGTGGGGGGACACTGATTGGGCTGCTCGTGTGAAGGCTTGATGGTGTCCAGTTCCTTCCATGCTCAGTAAGACATTAAATCCACCAAGGCATATGACGGGGGGTAACCCAGGATGTAGATGAGGCTGTCCTAAACACCTCTAAGAGAACAGACTCCTCAGAGAAAGGAAATTGGGCAGACCACCCACCTTTCTGCTTCAGGATCTCCAATATGTCCTTGAAAAAGAAGTCTTCAGGTGGGGATTGGGGGGGGGGATTCTTCCCCCTCACTGAAATCAGTATCCTCGGTTAAAGACTCCAAAATCAAATCCACGTTCCTCCTTTCGCACGTCTTCTTCCAAGGGACTTAACTCAGATGGGTACTCTGGGGGAAATGAAAAAAAAGGATGCCTACTGAACAGGGAAATCTTGGAGAGCACTTGTGGCAGGATAAGAAAGAGCCAGGTCTGGATATGACAGGGTTACAGGGGGTGGATTGGAGGAACCTGTGTGGTCAGATATCCAGCCTAGGAAAAACCCTCTCCACTACCTGGAAAGCCAAAGGACCAGGAGAAGCCCCCCCCCCCCCCCAAGTAAAACCTATTGAGGAAAAACTGGCAGGACTCTCTCTGGATCCAGAGACTCCAGAAGGGATTGGACCAGAGGTGTCAAGTGCCAAAGTGCCTAAGGGAAGGGACGGTTCGAAAGAGAGGGAGTTGATCCCAGTCGGCTGGACCTGGCACCGACACCAAAGCTCCAAGACTCACTCCACTTCAAAAAAGTCAGAACAGGGCTAATCAAGGGCATGTTCTGTGTTAAAGAACGGAGAGTCCTCTGAGTAGAGGCCACCACGCACAGTAATCCCAAATAATGAGACTCTGAAGACGAGTGTTGGCTCAGAGAAGGAGTCCTGATGGGGCGAAGTGGGTAGCTCACAGCTATGATAGGGGACGGAGCTGAGACTACCCTCAATCTGGATCTGCTCACTAAGAAACCTCATATCTTGTCCATGTTCCCTCACAGCAACTTCTTGAGGACCTGGAAGAAGCCGATGAGGGGGGCCTGGAGTGCTTTGACTTGGAGGTTAGAGCCGGGGGCTTCAAGATCCTCAGATCCAAGGGGAATAGGATCTGAAGTTGGAGCCAAAGAAAGTGTTTAAGAAATGGTAATGATTTAACCTGGATTTGTAGGTGCTGAAGGATCCCATCAGGGAGGTAGCTTCTTTGGATTCAAAAGAGTCAAAACCTCAGGTCTCTTGGGCTTCTTGTTATTAAGAGTCCAACGAGAGACCGGACCTCTTTTTAGACTTCTTAGGAGCAGGAAAAGCAGAGGAAGTAAGCCAGGGAAGGGATCCGACCCTCCAAAGCCAAAAAGGGAAGAAGCCACCTGAGACTAACTATTAGTCTGCAAGTGCCCTAGGATTAAAGGTGGCCCAGCTGGAAAATTATGCTTTCAACTGATCAGCAAAGAGGCAGTACATGGAGTCCTTGTAGACATCCCGATTGGGGATTTTATACCCACAAGAAGAGCAGCATTTAAAGCAGAAAACTGGTTTGTCTGCCATAACATATAAAAAGCCAATCAAAAGTAACTGTCAAGAACAGGTAAGATTAAATATGTAAAAAAAACTACTGAACTCTATCTTCTGCAAGGCAAGTAATCCTAACTCTAAAGACAAGATAACTATTTTAGGAATTCACGAAGATTAAGATAAACTAACTTGGTCTACTTTTTTTTTTGTTTAGAAAAGGAACAGATGCTGCGCGCCCACACACGCGCGCATGCACACGTGTACACACCTCGAGAGGGAAGAAGTAAACCAAAACAAAGATTTACAATTCTGAAACAAGGGCCATAAAAAATAGTTAACCCACACTTGAGAAATGAAATCCGCACCTGACTCACTGGAGTGGCAAACAAGATCTGAGGTAGTTCGGTGGATGCAAGGCATTACAGGTATTAGGGAGGAGCTTAAAAGTCTGTGGAACATAGCCAAGCCAGATCCGAGGGG